>NC_133222.1:4468463-4651414 GCF_040436345.1 Pagrus major
TGACATAGTTGTTTCGTAGTGATAACACAGCAGATTCATCCATCTGCAGATTAAGACACACACCTCTGTCAGCTGCTCTCAAATCCTTTCTCTCCAATGAATCTACGCTCCTGGATATTTACTATTCTCAAATGTAGGCTGACTCGCACTGTGCCAAGAAATTTGTGAGTATCAATTCCAGTTCCAGTAGTTTTAGACGGTCCATTTACACCTGTGCCCCAAAAGTATATGAAAGAAGTAGGTGAAAGGGCACATTTGGAAAAGTGCAAGACAGGACTGAGACAGCTTTGACAGTGTTTGACAATAAGGATAATGATTGTATTCAGAAAGCTCAGAGACTGCAAGTCACTCGTCCATTTACTGGTGCTAAAAAAAACCTCTGCCTCCTTTCCTCAGTTAGGAATATGATTACATATTGAAGTACTAAGTATAGGTATACTTATCAAGTATTTCATAAGAATGTTTATAAAGTATTTATACTCAACATGTACCACTTTGACTCAAAAGACCAACTCATGTAGAGTACAATATCATGGGTACAGCTTTCAATGAGATAATTTTTTTTTTTGCAATGAAAAATCAAGATATTGTTAAATATCTATGTATGCAGACGACTCAGCAATATGTATAGCAGCATCCTCAACCGATGAATTTGTTCAGCTAGTTAGTTAGGGGCAGGGTTCGTGCTTTAAAACATATTTTTAAGATGTCTTTTTAAAACTAAAATTTGCTATAAATCCTGCATGTAGCAATATGCTACAACTCCTCAAGTGCTAAGCCAAGTTCCTGTGACTAGCTTACCACCTGCTGATTAACCCCAGAGCTAGCGACAACTTCTTTGGCCTATGCTCACTCAAGGTGGACAGAACTTAAAGGGAGACCAGCTATTCTCATTTTAGTGACCAGCCGCTTCTCCAACCATGACCCCCCAAAAATGACACTTGGCCTCCGGGCCCAAAAGCTTTTCTGGTGGAAATCCTGTGTAATACCACGTTAGTGCTGTTGCTGTGCCTAGTGTATTGCTGCCACCTGCAGGTTTGGCCCAGAATGGCATGTTTTCACACAGCAGACATACAGATGTATCCCCTTTTATCAGGTTAACAACAAGCAGTTGGTTTAGCGGCAGGAATGTGGGGCATTGAATAAATGTTATGTGAAAAACTATGTTTATCTGGTAGTTTATTTTCATCTTTGTGTTGGTTTAGTGGTCATCATGGTGAGTCATGTTTCAAAAATGGTGTGTGTACTCCACTGGGTAAACTGAACGCTGTGCCACACTGCTTGTAAATTAGTAATCGCTACAACAACATTTGATCCAAGGAATGGGGGTGTTGCTGTTGTCATGTCCTTCTTGTTCTAAGATGAACTTTACTTTGTATAGGAATGATTCACTGACCATCATGCTTCTTGTGGCTACCATGAATCCTCCTTGGAAAGGCTGCTTGTTTTAGCAACTTGACTTGGCAAACCGCTGGAAAGCTTTTAATGTGGCTCCTTGTTTGATAGAAACTGGGCTGCATCTACATTTGGGCTTTTTATGGTGCCTTTTTGGTTGGCAGATCAACTTGAAGTATTACAAGGGAATGGAAAAGAAGAGGAGCAGCCACACATAGAAGTGATGCAGAGTTGCAAGCGACAGGCACTTACTGCAGTTTGGAGGAACCTCAATCCTTCAACACATCATCAACTATGTGCCTTCTTTTTCCTGTATGTAAGTTGCCTTATGTTGTCCTGAAAAAACATTTACAAAAATGATGGTTGCCAAGCTCCTATTAAAGCTGACACTGATGTTAATTTGTTGACAGAATTCGCTGTCTGAATTGCTCTTGCATCAGCTAGTACTTTCAAATGATTTCATGGTACAAGTGGAAAACAGCAGAGGAGCAGTGTACACGGGCAGACCCTTAAATCTCATGATTGGAACGTGATTGGATCTGCCTGACCACATCTGGAGGTAGGCTCACATTGTGTTTGAATCTTAGCTAGATGCAATCTGTACAACTTGCTGGCATATGTAGGAAACATAACATTGATATAAATATTTGTTTTAGCTATCAGAGGATAGAGTTGTTAAAATTCTGAGCGAGCGAGTGAGAGAACTGAAAGCAACACGCCTCTAATTACTGATTATACGTGTATTCTGTGCCACGACTGTGACAAAAAACACGTTATTTTACAGAACTGCGTGAAAAATGACGGGTGGGAAGTATGTTGCACCCATTGGTGCAGCTGATTTGCTGTAAACATTGCATAAAATGTATCAAGTCACAGAGTGACTTTTCAAACAAAGGAATAAGTGATGACAGGTTTGGTCTGCAAGTTAGAGATCCAATCTCAATGAAGATAAAGAAAATGCAATAAAATTACAAGGTGTAAACGCAAAGGCACCTGGTAATTTTAATGGTTTGTTATCCAGATAGTAGGGTTTGGCTGATAGACGATGCCATCGTCCATCACCGATGGCTGACAGTCATCGACTTCTGAGCCCTATACCATTAAAAAGCTAGCAAGCAAACAGCACAAAATGGTTTGTGTCATGTGGGAGAGAACATATAACAAGTTTGTTGAACTGTCTCTCTGACACATTAATGTATGTTCTAATAAGCCTCTTAGACTTTATTTTGTGTAACCTTCATTACACACACTGTAGGGTAAACATCCAAGGTACACTAAATAGTCCGTACACACACACACACACAGAGCACAACATCAAAGTACATTGTGTCAGAGCGGCTTAGTGGTGAGAATGAAACAGGAGAGTTGTTTTCTGTGCAGATGAAAGGCAAAAGAAAGCCGCTCCTCATTGTAAGTCTGCCCCATTGTCAGGTTTGAGTCGAGATACGCACACTCACTACTTTAACCCTCCCATCTAAACAGACAATACATGCACAGAAGTTGCTCAACACTAAGTATCAAGATCATAATAGCAGATTTTGTTTAGAGGGAAAGCCATTGAGGAACCTGAGACTTAGGGAGAGAAGAGACAGTTGAGAAGTTGAGAGTATAAGAGCAGCGTGTGAAGGATTAGATTTATTGTTCAGGTTTTTGGCCTGACAATAGAACAGAAATAGATCAAAGAACAGGTCACCAGGAGTCATTAAACTCCTTACAGAGAGACAGGTCAGTAAAGACTCGACAGCTAGCTGCACTCCTCTACAGGCTCGCTAAATGACTTCGGATGACATAAACTGAGGTTAATTAGCGTGAAAAATAACCCAGTTTCCAACTTCAGCCATGTGTTTATGAAGTGGATCAGGCGAACATAACCAGAGTGATTGCCATGGCGATCAAACCATTGTTTGATCCAAAAAGTACTGAAGAGTATTCGAAGTGGAAAGACAATGTGAGATGTTGTGTAACATTATGCCCATGTCTAGAGCGAGACAGCAGCATGGTCTGGTTTCATAGTTATTAGACAGCATCGTAGCATGAAATGTGACTGAGTGGTAGTGAAAACAAAGTTCAGCATTGTGATCTCTTTTCTTTGTGTGTGTGTGTGTGTGTGTGTGTGTGTGTGTGTGTGTGTGTGTGTGTGTGTGTGTGTGTGTGTGTGTGTGTGTGTGTGTGTCTCAGCGCTGGCCTCTAGCCATGCCAGGTGAGGCCCAAGAGGTGTGTGTGTGTGTGTGGGTGTCAACCTAGAAATTTGATGATGTTCCTTCTGGAGCAGAGAGGAAATACTAACATAGCACAAAAGGTTCGAGAACAATCAAAAAGACAAACAAATACTTCCCTCCAGCAGGTAGAAAGAGAATTACACGAACACGGGCCAGGTGTCTCAAACAACAAGTGCCAAAGAGGGATTGGTTTTGGACGCGTTGCAAAGCGTTTAATAAAAGCACAATAAACAACAGAGTCCAGGGTGGGACGGAGGGAGAGGACAGAGAAAGACATGCGCAGATCATAGCGAGCGAGCGATACAGCAAACAAGCAAGAACACAAGAGAAAAGCGATAGAGAACAAAACAGACAACCACTGATATCTAGCTCCCAGGTGTCATTGAGATAAAGGCCACCTTGTGTTATTGCCCTGAGAACGCCAACATGACCACTTCTCATTAACAGCTGTTTGGCACCACAACTTACCCAGGCTAACACCGCCTACCCTCGAGGGTCATAACTACGTCAGCTTTCACTGCCGTGATTACGCAGATTCATCAATAAAGATGACAGTTGGAGTGATATTTGGTTCGTGTCACTGTTTCTCAATGTGTGTCCAGTTACTACATGGTGCATATGAAAAGTAAAAAAAAAAAAAAATAACAGTGTTTCAAGAGCATACTGAGGCCCAGCAGCATATCAATCAGCCATGCACCTCTCCCAGGCATCAAAGACTCCAAGAAAAAAAAAAACCTTACACACCCTTATAAACACACACGCACCCTGCACTTACCCACTTTTGTGCATATATACACAAAGACACACACCATTCTCACAAACTGACTCGCCCACACTGACAAACGTGCACAGAGACACACACACACACACACACACAATTACATAAGCACCCTAGGAGTTTGGCAGAGAAGAGGCAAAAATCAGAGTGGGAGGCCAGGCACCTGGATGAACAGATTATGGTCTAAACCCCACCAGAGACACATAGATGATCCGCATCAAACTTCAATTTTTCTCCCGAGTGTGGGTTCTGGCCCTCTCATCGCCTGAGGAGCACTGCTAACCTCAGTGACCTTGGCTTGCGGAGCTTGGCAAAATCAGCTCATCGCTTTTAAGTGCTGAGTGGTGAGGACCTCCTGTTGCGTTTTATGACAGAATATATGTTGTCCAAACTCATCAAATTGACTCGTCGTGAGACAAAAAAACAACATGGCAAGAGATTAGGATGCAGTAAAGTTGTGTTATATGTAGCATACTCCATTGGACACACATTTTTAATAAAGAACAATTTACTTTCCTTATTGGGGTATGCATCAGTATTGGCTCCTCTAGGTGATTAGTGTTTGACGTCCTGCTGTCTACAAGCACCTCCACTGCAGCACCAAACAAAAGCACTTATAACCTCAGCTCCCACCCCACTGACTATGTCAGACTTTCACAAGTCATCACTGCAACTGAGCTCATTAAAGACAGCCATAAGGTGATATGAACTCTCGATACTGTTGAGGACGGAGATTTCTGTTCATGAGGCTGTGACGCCACCTGGAGGCCATTTTTCGCAACTCCAGCTGCATAATACTGGTCCAGAAATGCTGTTACATTGCCAGTAAAAACAAGTCATTGCAGACTGAAATGTGAAACATATGTTCATTATATAACACTTCTGAATGTTACTTAACTACTACTATAGTCTGACAAAGGTAATTACAGAATATAACATTAAGGCCAAACAAAATAACTCATTTTGTAGTTTTATAAAAGTAAAATTTACAGCTTAGCATTGTTATATTTTTACTCTTAAGGAGCATTATAAATAATTTATATTGCAAGAGTTGACACAGACACAAATTCAACTTTGGAACTATTCATAGGTTTCAAAATAAAAGGAGCTGCTATTGTGGCCAGTAGCAAGTTAGAAGTGTAGATGTACTGTAGTATGTAATGTATGGCTCTATGGAGACTGGAGAAAGACACTGTGACAGGGAAACTATAATGAAATTGTCCATTGACATAAAATGGCATTAGATCATATACAACAAGTCAGAACTTTGCAACAGGTAATAACTAATAATAACAACGGACATTATCATTAGATATGAAGTGTGGGGTTTAAGTGTGTCAGAAAAGTGTGGTCTGAAAAACTGTACACCGAAAATTAATAACAGAGGTTATTAGAAGCTAATAGTTGCTAAGTGCTAAACTTAGAACCAATTTAAAAAAAGGCAGGACTGAGCATTGACCAGACAATCCAATTATGAGATTATTCATATCCTCTTCTATACATGTACATCAACAGATAAGCCTTTACTTTATTCCATATCTCCAGTATGAACTATACAACCACTAATAGAATAGCACTATATGTAACAAACAAGAAAATGTATTATCAGGCTTCAGCAGAGCTTGATGATGAGCTCATCATTTGAATCAGGTGTGTTAAAGCAGGGAAACATCTAATACATGCAGGTAAGGGGGCCCCCAGGAACAGGACTGAAAAACACTGATCTAAGGAAATTGGTAATGGGAAGATTTGTATGCAAAAACTTACTCCATTGGGATGCGAAACTGGGCAGTGTCAGGAGGCTGCTCTTTTCCCGGTCTCACCAGCGTCAGGAACCAGTTGGGTCTGAAGATCCTCAGCTGAGGGTTACCCAGCTGGTAGAGCGGGTATCTGAGAGGAGAGGTGAACAGCTGTCATCAACAGTATCAATCTCTGACACTCTGTAATGTTTCCTACAATCACACTGACAATTCGGAAGATATTAAAGCTGCACAAGTTGTGTTGACAAGTTGATAAAGGCAAGGATGGGAAAGAAAAAGCTCTGTTTCAAAAGAGAGCTGTGTAATAAAAAACACTGGAATTTAATAATTGTAAATTACCCAAGCCAGACCGCAAGTCTGTGGTCAGTCCGTCAGTCCTACTGATTGAGCTTTAATCACCAGCTAGACAAAAACGTGTCCATGTGCTTTCAGCGCCGGACAGGAAGGGCAGAGAGTTCATCAGAACCTTTTGACCTAAATCAGATTATATGGCTCCACTGTTTGCATGTTCATAACTTCTCTGATCTGCATTTATTTATTTATTTTGCCCTGTCATACTTCACTGCAGTGATGGTGGTTATCTGTTCCCAGACATGAGCAAAGTTGCATTAACCTGGAATTATCCTATAACCCGTGTGTTGAGCCTGCTAAGCAAGTGTCTTATACCATTGCCAAAGACTTCAAGGTATTGCAAAAGATCATTGACAAATAGGTGTTAATGTTGACACAGCATGGGGGATAAAACATTATTGGTATATGTAGCGATACAGTCTAAAATCTGCACAGCATATGACAAACTTTATCCTTAAAACCAATGAATTTGTCCTCATGCAGTGTGTGTTTACAGACACAGGTGAGTTACTTCACTATCTAACAGCGACAACCTGTCATAGCAACGTACATAGTTACCGCACTACGACACTAGCTACACGTTAACGGCAGTATGTTTGTAGCATAGCTAGCCAAACGCTGGCTATGTTCGTGTCGTGTAACACCATTTAAGAGTGAGTTACAGAGTTGAACACTAATAACGCGCACCGACAGAAGTGTATAATAAGTGAAAAACAACGTTTGCCAAAGGCTACATTCACACATGCTGGGTAACTAAGAGGCGGATACGTGCTAACGTTAGCTGTGTTTGCTAGCTTCCCAAATCACCAGAAAAGCGGGAATAACAAAGCTACAGTCTCGAGTTGAGGCGTCTTTTTGGGGGGTGTTTACGCCTAGAAATGAAGAGAAAAGACTGGACACTCACAGTAGTCTTGTCACAGGCATCACTGGAGCGGTTTGTTGTGAACCATAAGCTACCAGCTAGCTGTTTTGTAGTCTTTTCAAGGTTGTCAAACGCTGTGCTGCACGTGCGTGGATGTACTTCCGGGAGCACTCGCACGGCGCAGGCGCACTGGAGTTTGCTCCATGCCCTTGAAGAAAGGTTCACAGCCCAGAGGCATGGATTTATATAAATGGACTCAGTGTCCACTGTAGGCATTTATAACATAAGTGATATCATTTTGTCTCAATGATAAGGAAGCAATGGAGTATTTAAAATCTGAATAACTACTAAGACAAATCCTGTTATAAAGGCAGGTTGCAATAAATCAGAGGACAGTGGCTAAAAAATGTAAGACAGGAGCACAGTAGTTTCTCACTATTCTGATAATATCTAACTATTAGGTTATATTTAAAGGCCTGCCACCAATCGGTCATAAAATTTAAGTAAACCCTTCTTACGAGTACACACATTAAACAGTTAGTGGTAGCAAGAAAGAGTACAGTGAGAAAGTGTTTCTTTGGTAAAGACAAGACTGATCATGATACAGTGCCGATAAGTCAACCCAGTGCCAATCAATAAATCTGCCGAATGTTTCTCAAACCCATTAATTCCCCCACAATTTTCAAAAAATTGGTAAAAGTACGTTTGCACACTTTCAGTATCAATCCTGAATTTTGATTTAATTTGCACACATGCAAAAAAAGCGTTTTATACATATGCACATACAGAAAATGGACATATTTGCCTTCACTTCACGAGTAAAAACAATTCAGACATTGACACATTGTCTATTTCTATTATAGCTTGATTGATGAAGGGGTAGATACTGTATCAATAGATAGACATTTAGTGCCTTGTCATGCAGATTATTCAATTGGCACGTGTCACTTACGTATCAGAAAATCAGTAAAATCCCCAGAGTGCAATAATAGATGTCTCCCATTTGGACCAACTGCTTTGATTTCCTCGTTGGATAACAACCAAGTTCACATTCTTAAAAATGGCTTTCAGTTTTGGGGAATGCCATTGCTGTTTTCTCAGGGCACATGTGACGAAACAGCAGCAGAGGGAGACCTCGTACCACGTCTCCTGCAGACCCTGTGCCCCGGAGTCTGACCTGACCTCACACCCACTACGGTGTGCCTGCAGCAGGGGTAAGAATGATTGAAGGCCCCCTGAGTGGAACATGAGTCCCTGGCTCAGCTGGTTCAGACCTGGCAGGAAATGGACCACACTGACAGCCAGGGAGGGAAGTTTCCATCAGTTAAGATGCCATGGAGTGTGTGTATGTGTGCAGATGGCAGTTAGGCATTTGATTATTGTGCAGTTGTTGTAATGTTTACCAGTTGGTGCAGGTATTTTGTCAAACGCTGTCAGAATGTCCCGCTATCGCTGTTGTACAGTGGAGTTTTTTAGCCACTTTCGTAGCCAAGAAAATATTCACTACCATCAGTTCACTGGTTGTTTACTTGTTTGTTGCTTTGGAACGGGTTCATCTGACAGCTGATATGAGAGAGTACTGGAGATTCATAGAGGTGGTGAGGGCAAAGGCTGAAAAGTTTCTTTCAAAGCATATACTGTAATGTGTTTTGGCCACTGCATATTAAAACATTAAAACATTAGATTGTTCAATAAGATAAATTATTAACTTAAATTGAATTCCATTAGCTCCAAAATCCATGATTCAATCGTCACTGAGAGTGTTTTCTAAAGAAGGCAATTTGCAAATTGATCCAGTAATATTGTTTTATTCATGCCTGGCCCCGGTGGTTTCTGACTTAATGGTTAACTTGGTAAAAAATGCTTGAATCAACCAGAAATATCCTTTCCCTGTCTTTCAGAATTATTGTCCCTGCAGCTTGTGAATGTAGTAATTCAAGATTGTTTCCAAACTTGTGAGGAACAGCTGAAGGTGTTGGCATCCAAAGATGCAAAAAGGTAAAGGACCTTTCTAGGAATAAAAACGAATTAGTCATAAGCGGCGTAAAACCAAATGCACCGTGCAGATGTACAACGCTAGTTATTAACCAGGTCAATCACGCAACAGCCCCTTCAGCATCAGATTTTCACTATCCAATATCTTTTCAGTTGCTGATTAATTCGGGAAGTGGTGGAATGATAATTTGATTCCCCAGGTGCAACCTAGAAAACAGCCACATGAAATTATCTCAGCATTCAAGCTTTCCAACCTGAGCATGACCTCAGAGGAAAAGTGCCACCGTGTGAATATTGTCTATTATGCTTACATGGCAAACATTCTTAAATGAATAAATATTTATTAAACTTAAGGGCTTCAAAATGCTCTACGTTAATGTGTTTGTGATGACTTGGTTTGTTGATAGGTGGCTTTTTAATGCATCAATGCATTAATCGATGCATGCATTAGCAAACAGCCAAACGTGATTGTAGTCCTTTGTTTGCAAGAATGATCATTTAGAAGAAGAAAAATGTGTTGTTGTTTCAGTGTACGATGGATTATCGATCGCTTACTGTACATACGTACCTTGCAGAAAGGCAAGTGTGTGTGTGTTTGTGTGTGTGTGTGTGTGTGTGTGTGTGTGTGTGTGTGTGTGAGTATGGTTGATTGCCTTGTGACCCTTGCCTCGCTCTCTGGGTGCTGTAGCAGTAGCTGCACTCATTACCTCAGTCGCGGTGCCAATGATTAGCAAGGCTCCATCCAGTGCAGATCAGGCCAGGTCTAAGGGGAGCGGAGGGGGCCAGCAACATGAACCGACGCAACCTTGAGCCAAAGGTCCGGTCTCACACTGTTATCCAACTCTGCCATTTATAGATGCGATTCAAGCCTGTTTGTTAATGCACACAGTTGGGCTGTTTGATGGAAAATAAAAGTTAACTATATGATCTAATTTCACTGGTTGCCATAAGAATACCAACTCTGATTAATGAGGTTTCATTGCTTTTCAAATGACCGGGGCGAAAAGCCTGCGTGAGCTCTGCTGCTCTCATTACTTTTTAAATTTGCTCTTTGTGAAAATGAATGTTTGTTTGTTTTTCTTCTGATGGTTCAGTTTTGCAGAAGTCATATTCTGGTTAATGGCTTGGCCACTTAACTGCCTGGCCTTTATGGCTACAGTACTTAGTGTGGGACACGCACTCACACATATACAAGCGTGCACACATACACAAAGCCTCTCACACACATATGTGTACATGCACATGTAAGGTTAATTTCAGCAGTCAATTATTAATCATTTTAATTCAGGCATATAGCAATGCCCACTGTATATTTGTTACCAAATGAGACTTCACTCACTATTCTTGTGTATGTGTGTGAGAGTGGGGGGAGAGAGAGAAGTGGAATGAAGGTTCAGGTCTGGGGCAGTGGAAAGTGGCTGTTTGTGTCACAGTACAAAAAGGAAGAAAGTGAGGGAGGAGGAGGAGGAGGAGGGAGCGCTCTAACAGCAGAGGTGGATAGACGGAAACAGTTCGGTCTACAGCGGGCTTGTCCCGCCAAGAGCGGGCGCTGGGGCCGCATGGAAACTTTCCCCCTCCGACTCTCAGCCAGCCGAAGGAGAAGTTGTCGGTATTGAATATCCTAGAGAAGAAAAAAGGGAAACGGTAAATTGAAGATCCAGACGTGAAGATGGAAAAGTTTGTCAGTTCAAGTGAATAGTTTTGCATGTAATGGCACTCGCTGTTTTTAGTGATTCCCTCTGAAGCCACTTCATCCTTCCATGAAGAATGCACCATCCTGATAATTTGATTAAATTCCCCCAAGTAGTTGACCAGTTGAGTTTTTATATAATGCTTCATGTGCAAAAACACCTAATCCAAGGACTGTATCAACAGCAGCAGTAGCACCTTAACGTATTGCATAGAGCTGCAGAGAGGTGGATGAAGAGCAGGTACAGGAACATGATCGACGCCAGAGAGAGCGATGAGAGAGAACTTTGAGTTCAGATCCGGATCAACGGTGGGCTCTTTGCTTCTGCTGTCACAGGCGAGGCTCACACAGTAGGCTCGGGCTACAGTATGTTATGTGTGTTATGTCCCACGGTCAGGGATGAGGCCGAAATGTGCCGGGGGAGCCAATTATCATTTTTGGCAGCAGTTGTTTGTAAAACCATTCTCATCTTCCATTGACAATCTGTAGCAGATGTTTCATACAAGACCGTTGGCCCCAGTGGCTTGTTATCTATCAGGGGTCAAGTCAGGCAGTACATATTAGCGTGCTAACATGCTAAACCAAGATGTTGAACATCTATATATTAACATGTTAGCATTGTCATTATGAGCATGTTAGCATGCTGATTTTAGCATTAGCTCAGACGCTTAGAGTTCTATAGGTGAGGGACAGACTCTGGTATCGGTCGGTATGAGAAACCTTTGTTTCCATTTGTAGTCCAAGTACCTGTGTGGTTCTCTGGTTAAGTTGAGAGATGTTGGGATGAGCTCAGCTGACAGTCACCCTCTTAGGTCACATTTAAAGGCCATTGTTCTGAGGAACACATGATCAGCACTTCAATGTGTGACTGGTTGAGCCAGCTTCATCATGAGGTCTGAAACTGCTGTTATGTTGTTCAGCTGACGGTACATAAATCATGACATTGAGATAGTTTGCAGAGAACATGCTGCATGAGGTAAAGAGATTTGATTCATTCAGAGAATTAGCAACTCGGCCAGTCGGTTGGTTTGTTGGTTGGTTTTTTTGGTTTGTCGGCAGCATTACACAAAAACTACTGAACAAATGTCCACAAAACTTGGATGTAGGATGGGTCTCGGCCCAGAATAGACCCCGTTACCTTTTGGTGCGGAGCTGGATAAAGGGACGGATCGAAGAGGAGTTGATCAATACAGAGCAGGGAATTCAACCACCCTCACCAACAGACTGATCACGAACCTGCCCGGCTGCTCTGTGGTACATCAGGATGACCTTTTCCAGCCCCGAGATCAGATTGAAGTTGCAGAAGATGGCTTTAAACCAGTACGATGTCATTACCGCTCTGGACATGAATGCCATTGTGAGTACAGTCTTTACGTGGTTGGAGAATCCGATGAAGTTTGAGAAATCGTATGGCGATAATATCACCCTGAATACTGAGATCATCCCAAAGTCTGAGCATGAGCAGGAGGAGGATACTGACATCCTCCTTGTGGAGGGCCTCCTGCTTTACACCTGTGGACCTTGGATCGACATGCTGAACCATCGATACTTTATTTTCATCCCATATGAGGAATGCAAAAAGAGGAGGTGCTCTAGGAACTACACGGCGCCAAACCCCATCAGTCTTTTGGATGAAGAAGAACAATGACTAAATGACGATGACTGATGAACATTCGTGCTGATGCTGATTACTTTTACTGTGTTTAAACTGTATTTATTGGCAGTTTTTGGTATTTTACAGTGTTAAAAGGGTATTTGGCTCCTGTTGCCGCCAATTTAATGTTAAGACGTTTCCCATAATTGTAACGTTGACCTTTCTCAGGGCTGAACGAAGTAAGTAAGTCTGCTCGACACACAAAACATAAAAACCATTAGCCCCTCTGCCCCGGACCTAATTAAACCCTTGCCCCTTTGCCTTCAACACTAAATGAGTGGTCAGAGGTAGTGGCCAGTTCAGGTCAGATTCCTCTGTTTTTTCAGGTCCCATGTTCACACTCTTGGAGGGAGCGGGTGCATGCCACGCAGCAGTCCTCTGCCTATTAATAGCAGTGAGGGATGGAGTCGGAGGGCAATCTGGATGGCGAGTAAATTTAGACCCTCCCCCCTGGATGTTCCGTTGATGTCATGAGCCTGACCTCTGACCCGAGAGCCTCGCTGCCGCAAGACAAACGTTGAACTTGAATTTCAGGGGTCCGAACGCAAGCGTGCACACAGGAAACACATGCAAACGCTTAAAGATCTACGGTTTATGTACATGCACACGAATGCAGCCTCTTCGTCTGTCGTTCTCAAACTAGTGGTGCAGATAGAAGCAGTGTTCGATTCCTGCAAGAAACACAGTAACGACAGAGTCATATGTTCCGTTCTGTCCCTCCAACATCACAAACGCGATCACACGCTGATTTCCAGAGATTTTGATATCGACTACAGTTGCAATGGGGTGATTAGGTAGAGTGCTCACACAGGTTCCCACAGCCTTATCCAGTGTCTCTGCCCCTGCCAGAGTTATGTGAAACGGGGGACGGGGGCAACTGATCTTCAAGGTATGTCAGCCGACACTCTCGGGATATCTTGTGCACTGCGCCGTGGAAGACCTTAACCTACAAACATAACAACATTGTTCAAGTCATGATTCCTCTTGTCTTATTTTTGGGTCTGATAAAGTTGTTGGTGGATACCAGTAGAGCCATGACCATGTTACAGTAAGAACCCTGTTGAAATAAATGGGCAGAGACGTTGAATTAAAACGGGTCAACGTGATCCGGATACAGGTCAGGTTACGACAAAGACTTCTGGAAGAGCTGAAGGTGAATTGTGTTGTCTTGTGCGTCCACATGTGTCGACACTGACGGAGCACAAACAGTGTGAGTCAAACAGACGTCCGGCTATACTGTGTTGACGTTATAACTGCAGACACAATAGATGTTGACAGTGCAAATGCCAACAAATGCCACCTTCGACCAATCACGGCACCAGCATCTACCCTTGAGGCACTCGTAAACAACATTCCTGCCCTCAAATGTCTTCTGCACAGCACATGAGCCACACGGCGCATTAAACCTCAAACAACTTATATCTTCATACATCACTTCACACCCCGAGTCCAACGCAGATTCTCGTATTGGTTTGATGAGATTTCCTTAAAGCACGAGTTATTAAAAGCCCAAAATGTGTCATTAAAAGCTCTAATATATCTAACTCACATTATAAAAACTAGAAAAATCTCTGTCGGCCATTTAAGTTTGGATGCTGTACGTAGGTTAGATGTTTCACTGAACTCGTGCTGTCCGAGCTAATCTGTCTCCTTTGCAACATCTTTTTCAGGCTGAAAACACAAACCCTGATTGGTCCTGTGTTGTTTAACTGCAATACATATTTATTCTACCTGTTCAGTCTCCTTTCAGTTGTTGCATCTCTTTGGGTTTCACATTTCTTCCAGGGTTGTGAGATAATGAATCTTTTTGAAACCAGTGTCACAACATTGGTAAAAAAGCAAAATAAAGCAGATGAAGATGCAGGAAAATGATATGCAGGACCTTGTGTGTTTTGAGTGCTACAGACTTTTTTATTCTAGATTTGTTATCTGGTCCAGACAGAATGTAGTGTAAATTCCAGGAGGAGTAATGGAGTAATGGAGTAATCCTGCACTGGCCCCGCAGCTTCAGACGGGATGTTTGCTGGATGACAGGTGGTTCATTTCTGAGCAAAACCGTCAGTACAAACTGTTCAAAGCCCATTTTTATCCTGCAGATCCTCAATCTTGGCACACGTGGAATAATTATTTATCGCTGAAAATGTTCTATCCAACCTCCAGGTCAATTTGATGAATAACCCCATTAGATGTAGATGTCTAAACGCAACCACGCGCCTTTAAACAGCGCTGGGGATTTCAAAATAAAATGTCAGACGTCACTCTTTGCTCTCCATTAAAATATGAAACACCACAAAAGATCAGATGTGGATAAGGCGAGGCAAACTTCGCCATGCCCAACTGACGCTCCTGGCCCGTCCGCCAAAAACCGCCGGATGACAAGTCTCCACAGTCTTTACGCACGGAGAGCGCACGGAGAGTTTTGCGAGCACGCGTGGGGGGGTCCTCGTGGCCTCCTCGCCCTGGCGGGGCAGCTCCAAGACTCAGCCAAACCCTCCTGATCCCCCATTTCCCTCGCTCTACCTTTCCTCTGAAGAAACAACCCGGCGTTACGTCAGAAAGTGCAGGGCAAGCAAGACAGCGTCTTAGGAGCTATTCGTAGGCATTGCTGCCAAACCCGGCTTGGGGCTGCTCACGAGCTCACTGCAGCCAATGCAAGTTACAAATCCAACTCTTTTAAACCAGCAGCAGTATGTGGTAAGTCCATTATTCATTCATACTGTTACATTTGCCCGCTGGGATTGTTCTTTCTCACAGCTTTCTTCACATGACAGGTCTCTGTTGCTGGCACAAATTGCGCAAAAAAAAAAAAACCCAACAGTGTGAAACGGTGTAAAGATAAAGAGTAGGCTGGTTTACCCTGTAGCCTCACTGAAAACACCATGACATGATGAAGCAGCAGAGGTTTTTGACGCACAGAGATTTCTGCAGCATTTTTTGCGTTTGATACTTTGCTGATCTCCAAGAGAAAAAAAAAAAGAAAAAAAAAAAAAGAAAACATGCCCCACGCTCGAAATAGGAACCCCAGCCCCATCCCAGAGGTAACATGGGACACGGGATTGAAGGAGATGAACGAGACCTGGAAGGGAGCTATAGCGTGTCTCGGGGTGGCCGTCTTCTTTGTCATGACCATCGGGATCATATACTGGCAAGTGGTGGACCAGCCCAACAAGAACTGGATCCTCAGGGGGACTTTTAGCGGACTGATCTGGGAGAGAAGAACCCACTCGCTGGTCATACAGACCCTGACGGAGGACAAGACCTATGTGGAGATCGACGTGGGGAACGTGGGGAACCCCGACATCGAGGTCCCCTTCGTGAGGAACCTGTGCTGGCTCAACAAAACGGAGTTCTGCTATACGTGGGACTCGGTGGCCGAGGTGAAGATCTCGCTGGAGGTGAACGAGGAGACGGAGACGGAGTGCTACAGTATGAACTGGGCGCCGGTGCACTGTCATGTGGAGCTGAAGGTAGGAGTTCTGCACTAAACACATCCAGAGTCTTTATTTAAAATGTCATTTTTACTGAGGTGTGATGTGCAAAAAAAAAAAAAAAGCAGTTGTGCGCTCAGAGCTTCATCAGTTTGGTCTTAATCAGAGTTAATTGGCACGTGATTACGCACGGCTGGTGTGACATTGGCACAAGAGGGCCCCTGTTCATTTTAAAAAACTTGAATCAGATTTTCTCATAAAAATCTGTCACAAGAAGTGTTTTTTTTTCATACTGTGATCTACATGAATGTCCGTGATCTGCGTATTAAAAAGAAATGTTGATTAAATCACAGGAAACTGCGTTAAAACAAGTGGAATCATCATTTTTTGCTCATATGATTGAGATAAAAAAAAATGCACCAATTTAATTATAATGTAATTAGATTGTATTTAAATTTAGCTGGATAATTTGTGAAACGCTCCATGGGCTCATCTGATGATGTTATAAATTCCCTCAGCTCTGGATTAATCTGCACATTTTCGTCGTTAAACCTGCTTCGTCACACTTGTTATGCTTCTTTACACGCACAGTACTTACTGTACTTTCCCCCCTCGGCTTAATTATCAAAGGCATTCAACTATTGGGATGTTTGGGGAGGTTAATCTGTCCCCACTGGAACATTCCTCGCCATAACTCCTCTGTCATGTGGCGCGACCGCTCACAGAAAATCTTTCCAAACTTTAAGTCGCTTGAACTTTATTTTTCCTCATTTCCTAAAAGAAAGAAAATAATCCCTGCCCGGCGCCTCTCAGGTGACCACTTGACACCTGTTCTGAAACGCTTTATCCGAGCCCTGGATTTGCTGACGTGAAATAAATGAGCTGCCAGTGTGCGCATTTGTCACCAGCGCGTAAAAACGCGTTGAGCCAAGGGACGAGATTTGTCTCAGAAAACACTCCCGTCATTCAATCCTTCCTTTCTGAGGTAGTGTCGTGCAGCAGCCGTCACATACTGATCTGTGCCCTGTCAAATATTACATTCATCTATACTCTAAGACATCAGGTATATAATGTGATAGCAGAAGGGATTTAAATTCACCTTGTAGACGCTCACAAATGAAATGTGCCTGCTTTTTCAAATAATCCTCACCCTTACCCTTAACATCGTCGGTAGTTGAGATGTGTTTGTGAGGGGGTCAAATGTGCAATAAAACTAGAATGGCACTCAGTAGAATGCATACCTCCACCGAGGCCCAACAGTTGCCTCTAATTCAATCAAGCCTAATCCGATATCAACCTGGATCAACCCACCCATAACAGCTTAACCATAACTGAAGCTCACCAGACTTAGGATAGATCATCACCACTCATATACACACCAGCAACCTGAATATGCTTGAAGATCAGTGTGTTATTCCCTGAGAAATGAATAAAAGTGTTTAAAAATGTCATAAAAATGTCATCATTCTGCATCGAAAGTGAATGTTGTCTATTCTGGGCCGAGACCCATCCTCCCTCCGAGTGTCGTGGAAATCTGTTGAGTAGTTTTTGTGTAATCCTGCTGACAAACCAACTGTAGTTTACAACGGAAACTTTATAAATGTTTCTGTTGCATGTTTCCTTTTTCCAGTCAGCATCAATTTTTCGTTTCAGTTTTCAGCCTGTCCTCCTGAATGTGAGGCGTCCTCTATATTTTCCTCTTTCTCACCTGTTTTGTTTCTTTGTGTGTGTTTGTGTGTGTGTGTGTGCATCCTCTCAGGACTGTTTCTCCATGACCAACGTGTCCTGGTACGGCGGTGCTAGTGTCCGGGGTCAGACCTGGCCTATCAATGATCAGAACGCCACCACGCAGCCCTTCACCGTGAGTGACCTGAAGGACAATCCCTCCGGCTTCGGCTCCGCCCTGGAACGCTACTTCCTGGGCTCGTCAGGTAAGAGGCCATCATTGGAGTGAATCGCGTGTATCAGTTGAGATTTACTCTTAATGGAGGCAAAAGTGGAGTGGTGGCTTCTCTTCACACCGAGGTCAGTGATCTTTAAAAATGACACGGGGTCAGCTGTTCTTTCCACACTTGCCATCAGTGCAGGGTTAGCGCAAGGCCTCGAGAAATCTGACCCCACATCAGCGGGTATACAATGTGTGGCGTGAATCCCAGGGCGTGAGGGAAGCCCTGCGGATGTTGTTGTGTTTTCCTACCGCCGCTGCCACCCCCTCGTGTTTGTTTGTGTTTGAGCTGAGAAAAATGGTCCGACCGCCTCCAGAACCATCATCCCCAAAACACACACCGCCCGCTCACTGGATAGGACGGCCGTCCCCACAAATAGAGCGTAACCCAACACTGTCTGTGGCATCCCGGTTTATTAATTTAGAGATTAGACTACAAAGGGAAGTCGGCCACCTTTAGCATCTTAAATTAACTCTTAGGGATACCGAGCTAATTGCCCTTTGTTTCTATTAAAAGGGCAGGTTGGATGAGGGCCCTGCTGACTCTTATAACTCACCAGGTTATTTTGGGGGTGTTAGATTTTATCCTGGGGGCAAAGGGGGGAGGCAGGGGCCACTGGCGGATGTGAATGGTTAATGTAACTGATGAGGAATGTGTGGTGTGTGTGTGCGCCTGTGTGTGTACATGTGTGTGGTAGCGGGGTACAGCGTTAGCCTCGGGGACTTTGCCCTCAAGTTGTCTGTGAAGTTGGGGCAAACAAACCTTTATTTTTTTTAAAAATCTGACATAAATGTGACATTGTTCCAACAATCAGACTGGAAAAATCAATGTTTTTGCATCAATGCGCATAATGACATGTACTTTTGTGACCGACGTCTGGATCAGGGTGCGACACAAACAATCCTCTGTTATGACTTCATTGTTTGCTAGCAGTGATCTCTCTCACACACACACTCATTCACATACCAACAGAAACAAATGCACACATGCAATGCGCACATAACAGCCACACACATTTCGGGGGACGTTATGTAACATCACAGTGGCTGTAGCTTAACGAGACAGTCACATGACTTATAAAATCCCTTTTCCACCTTATGAGAGGACGGTGGGTAATCGTCAGGACCCGTCGCCGTAAACCCCTTTGTTTCTCACACCGCACGGATGAGACGAGATCCCGATGAGAACAACTGTTTGAACGTTGCCAAGCAACCGCTCGCAGACACATACTGTACATAGACCCAAACATAGCAAACTGATGCTCAGCAATGACAACGATGCCTACCAGAGCATTTCTACGTATATTTAACAGGAGATCTCGGTTTAAAGTTCAGGGATGTTTTTGTTTGTGCTCATTTGCCTCCAAGAAAAATCACGATTGAAGATTAATCGAAATTTGTACTTGATGCTTTCCTGTTTGGTATCAGCAGAAATTATTCTTCGTTATTTCTGAGGGAGCTGAAGAGCAACAGAAATATATTTTCCCTAAATCTAGATCCAATATATGACAACAATCTAATTTTCTTTATTCAATAAAACAGTGATGTGACAATTTTCTCCTTTTTATTACATATTACAATGATATGAGTTGACACAGGCATGTGTTTGAAATTAGTGTCATCTTTATATATATTGAAATATATATTTAATAATGAACTCGCAATTTATTAAATGATAAATTCTCTATATATTGAGAAATATACCAATTATTGCTGTTTTTCATACATTGTAAAAAGTATATCCAGATGTGATATGCAAAATATATTTTAAGTATTAGATTTTTAAATACATGTCACTATATATTACCAATGTATTTATTAAAATGTACGTTCATTCATTCATATTTTGTAATATATTCTTGAAGCAAAATGACAACACTGCCCTACAAGGCCAAAGCATAAAAACTAAAATGTTGGTCAAAATTGAGTTATGACTAAAATTTATCTGTTTTAAATGTTTGTTTTATCTTGTGACAAAAGTCTAATGTTGCTCTATCTTAGAGAAAAAGCATTTTAAAAATTGCACATACAAAGACAGAGTTTCTTTTGTCAGTGTATTTAGCATCATATTTTAAATAATTGGTCGTGATTTTAAAGCAATTTAATTGCTTGAAGAAAACAAATTTGTTAAGAGCAGAACCACTGCTCCACCTGTGATGCATTAGGCTGGATAAAAAACCTCTTACGTTGTTTTTCTCAGCTTCATAGTTTGCGTGTGCTACGATCAGCCGATGTAAGGCAGAATATAACGTCACGTATCGTCAAACATGTGAAATCCTTCCGTATATTAGTTATGTGACATTATATATTTCTGTGTATATCAATATAAAGTCTGTTTGTTCTGTCAGGGGATGTGCAGTGGGTCTGATTCGTCCCTCATGCATGCAGCTCACAAGTTAAAAATTGAAGTGACCTCACATCGTAGGCTGTCGTGCTGCAGCTTTTTGGCTAATGTGTCGAGAGCATGTCATGTTTTGGAAACGTTGCGTACCCACAGTTGTGAAATGTGCACACGCTAACAATCAGATGGTGCACTGCTGTTTTTGTTTTTCATGAAGACCGACACCAAGACCGACATGTGCCGCTCGTCATGCCGACCTCCTCAGATCACTGCACATGGCAAACACGCAGTTTTTTACATGTAGCCGTCTGCTTGTGTGTTTTATACTCATGATTAATTTTTAACCAGTAAAAACATCTGGGTGTAGAACTAAATAATAGAGTAATAACAATTTCCTTGCTTCCTTGATTGACCTTCATTTCATGTTCTTTGTGTTACGACTACGCACATCAGATCAAGTGTTCATCATCGATGAAATCCTGCAGAAGCAGCACACAAAAGTATTGTGAGACTGGTTGGTCACTCTCTACATCAGGACCACCATTTTATTTTCTCACCTTCATCCAAAACATCAGAATATCAGCCTGCATTTGCCGTCTTCTTCCCTCCGACAGCTCTGACAGAACTCGTACCTGATGCATCACATTTTAAACTGCAAAATATGAGTGCGGCTGCGACAAACAGCACGATGTGGTCGAGTCATAACTGTGTTATCGTTGTGGTTAATAGTGGTAGGACAGGAAACAATTTAAAGCAGCTTTCCACAGTTATGTGTGGATAGTAAACAAGATCATTATGGGAAACTGTGAGTTTATGCAACCGTGTGAAGGATTATTGATTTGTTCCTGGTTTTGGCAGCGAGACGTTATTATTTTTGCATGTAAGGCGACCAAATCTAATTGAATGCAGACCTGAAAAATCACTTCCAGCATGTAAAAATAAAACCAACAAAAAAAATCAGGTAAAGCTCCTTTGAGCCCTCAGCACATGAAGAACAAGAAGAGAGGAGCTGGTTCCACCATGTTTTAACTTTATGTCATGGTTTCATCCTGTTTCTAGATGTAGCTGCTATCATACGATGCACCTTCTTTGCACCTTTAGAGTCCCAAAATGTACAGGCGGTACAGAGTTTGACTCTCATGGGTTCACACGAGAAAAGCTGGCTGCGCCTCTCCTGCGCTGAGCTTCAGTCGGCCAGAAAAAGCACTTCAGCGTGTTTGTTTTCCTCAAAACAGATCCGTGGAAGGCAGAACTCCAGCGGTAATAAAAAGAGCAAAGGAGTCACCACATGTCTTGACCATTTTGGTGAATTTTATTTCATAATTAATGGACTGACAAATCTGTCTTTCGGTGTCACGCGGTGCTTCATCAGCTGTTTTTTTTCCTGAATCTCCTTCCTCTCCGGAAAACAAAAACAATGCTGCAATTTTAGTGTCAGTGTGCAGTTTATTATAATATCAGGCTTCACAACTGCGTGAACTCACTGACCGTTAGCAATATTTTCGCTGTACATGTGAGCCGTTGTGTGTGCATGGGACCTGTCTTCACTGCCTCTAGTTAGTCATGGGGCACATTATGAATGTGGTAGGCAACATGGAGCTGTGACTGACATTACCAACTTAAGAAGACTCCGGGGGGGGGGATGACGGTTAAAGAGCAGGACAGACAGAATGAAACAGAGAGTGACCGAGCGACTGAACGACTGCAGAACCACAGAACTGAACAGAATCGAGAAGCAGTGAAATAAAGAGGAGGTAGAAAAGTGAAGCAGAGGGACGGGAGAGGAGATATACATGCAACTGTGCAGGAGAGTGACATTTGAGAGTGTTGCCAACTGGAGGAACTTGTCATAGCCCCACCTGTCTTTATCCATACCAAAACAACTGGGCTACTAAGAACAGATTAGATATCAGCGAAGCCACATCCCGCATTAAAGACATAAGAAGGGACTCTCTGGGAGAAGTTGTCCCAGAGCTTTAGGGGGCTTATTCCTCAACTGGAGGTCTGGAGGATATAATGTATACGAGGGGTTTAAGTGAGGAAATGTAGGCAGAGATTGTCTTATAATGATGACACAGTTTTTATTAATTATTATCAAGTTTTATTCCTGGCTACTTTATGAGTATTGTATAGTATTTATCTACAATCTGTGTGCTGCATTCTGCATAAATACAGTTGGTAACACTTTAGAATTTATATTTAATTAAACTTTTAGTTATTTCACTCTTAACAAATGATAAAATATTTTTTTTCTATTGTAAAGCTGCAACCGATGATTGTAATACTGTGTTAAAGGTTGATATAAATAAACTGTGTAGATCACCTATAAATAAAGTTGCGACTGATGTTTATAAACCTTTACAGCTGCTTAATAAACGATTTCTAATATAACAATAAAGCATTTAATTGTTTTTAAGAGTGAAATAACAGTTTAATTAATTAACTATAAATTCAAATACAGACGCCTCGGGATGGCGGCTGTGGTGAGAGTGAGACTTCTACTTTCTTAACGATTGGACCTTTAATGATGGCAAAAAAAATTATAACACGGCCATCAGCAGGTTTATTAATTGGCAGAAGTTTCATGTTTCAAAACACTTCAGCAGCTAAATGATGGTCGATGACATTTCAGAGCTTCAGGTACCACAACACACTGGTCTTTATTATGTGGGGACATTAATGAATAAAAAGAAAAAGAGATTTGTTTTCACTGCAGGGATCTGTAATAAATAAATATTTAAAATGTTATTTTACCCTCACTTGTAGTTTTATATGTGAGGGTAAAAAACAACACTGGAAAACGTCTCTGATTACTTTATCACGGGTGTTATTTATCCTCGGAGGGCCTCATTCTTGCAGATGCTGTATGTTTACATGAGACAGATATAACTCAGCCCTCATCACAGTTTCCCCGACTCATCCTCACAAATAAGAGCTCGCAGAGATCCTGCTTGTTTTCACAGCAGGCTGCTGTAATAAATGACAGTGTGATAATAACTCTAACTTTGACATCAGCTAGCTCTCTCGCAGACTGAATCCAATAAAAGTTAATTTATCTACCGTTCCTTCACAACTGCTTTTTTTTTTCCACGCTGGCCTTTATAAAGTCGGCATCGGAGATTAGAATCAGATATAATTCTGCGAGACTTGCAGGACTTGACGTGACTCCAAGGTATTAGACCACACATATATATGCAGTTTGTGCAAATGTGGATAAACATGAACTCCTTCTCCGGCTCTATATCTCTGCTCTCACTATTGTCCATTTAAGCATTCATTTTTCTCCCCTTCAGCTCAACGTCTCCCACCCCTTCTATTTTATTTCTCTCTCTCTGACTCAGTCTTTCCATGTGGGATCCAAAGAAACGTTACTTTGCTGCTCGTTTGTTGTCGGGTCTCTCGGAGGGGAAGCGGCCAAGCTCAACAGACAGATAGGGATAAAAGTTATGTGGCTGTCATGGGTTTTGATTTTTTTTTCTTTCAGATAATGATACTTCATCAGCTTTATTCGATACAACAGAACCTTCTAATGACAAGGATGAGAACAAGACATAAAAAAACGTATTTCCGTTATGTCGTGTAAAGGTGAGGAGACAAAATGTGGCTGTTACTTGACAATCTGAGTCCAAGAAATCCACAGAAAGAAGCTGTGAAAATGCATTTAAATGTGTTTAAATGCACAAAGTTGAGGGAATATATAGTATATTACTAATGTACAGTATCATACAGTATAGATGCAACATGCATTATAAGTGTGTTCGGAGCAAGCAAAGATGTCTGCCACGGTTGCCGCCATCTTGAAGAAATGGTGATGTTACAATAGTTAGATAATACTACTTATCATAATCATAATAAAGCAACAATATTGCCATAAAAAACGTGATTACGGACACAACAAACTTAATGGTAGAGCATAAAATGAATCACTTGACGTCACATGATATGTATCGTCACATCTCACAGCCCTAAAGGAGTAAAAGCTTGTCCTCTACTCGCTTGTGGTTTAAGTATTTCTTTAGCATTCTGCAAACCCAACATAAGTGAGTCACACATATACAGAGATTAATGCTCAAACTATCCAACTCGCATGTAGAAGGAAAAACAAGCTGGCCCAAATCACTCCTGTGTTACTCAATAGGTCGCAGGGAGGTCCCTCGGCAGCTGCCCTGAAACCTCGACTCTCCCGGACATGTATGAGGTGAAACACTTTCACAATGACTCACTTAGCCAACTGAAGCTTTGTTAAAAGCAAGCTGTCATCTCCTGTATGAGAAGGCTACTGTATGAAAATCAGCCGCAGCATTTTCCACAGTCAATCTCCTTAGTAATACTTTCCGTCAGGGACAGTAGAGGAGGTTGGAGGATTGATACGCCAGCGTCTTGTGCACCGATGTGATTAAAGTACGCATCGGCTCGTTCGATCGGTCTCTCAGGTCGGTTCTATTTCCTCCCTTAAATACTGAACTACCTTTTTACAGATGTCCTGGAAAAAATCCTCATTTTCTACAAGCATTTCTTCAGAATCCACCATCAAGTTGTCTGAAAACATTTAACAATAGTCACCAGCTGACACTGAAGTGAGAGAGAAAAAAGCAAATTATTTTACATTACTTCAAAGTATTTGAATGCTGGATCTTCTTGTCTGATCGGGACACATTTTTACAACAGAACACAGCGTCTCACACTTGAAACAATAAAACTGATTGATGAGAGAAATAGAGCAGAGCAAGTCTCTCTAGTGTTTCATTATTTTTTCAATAAATGGAATTGGAAATTTACTACCATGGCAAGATCCCAGTTTTGTGGCCATCAATTTCTTGAGGGTTGGGCACAGAAACTAAGTTTCCATTGTTAAGGAAATGCATGCCTGAACACACACACTCTCGCACGCACACACACAGTTAGCATTTGAATACATCTTTTATAAGCCCAGTCAGGTCTGTAAGTGTGCACAGGTGTCATAAATAACAGTATAAATATGACAGGTAAAAGAGTGCGGCCCATCTGGTCGGCAGCAGCAGGGGAGTCAGGCGGCGGTGTTTTCCTCCAGACCAGCCGCTCTCCGAGGCCCTAGACGCCACATTAAAACCTTCCTGATCCATCAGAAGGTGCCTGGGGTCACCTCCGCTGCCACCTCCAACCGTCGGGCTCAGACGGAGCGAGAGGAAGTGCAGCACCTTTATGGGTCCTATAAGTCCTGCTCTGTTTTTCTTGGAAGTCTACGCTTTCCCATTAAAGAAAGTGTGCGTGAATGTGTGCGAGGAGGCAAATCCAAGGTTGCTTGATTTTTTGTGTTTCACCCAACAGCTGCAAAAACGGAGGCATGTGTGCGTCAAATCACTCAAATGAACTTCATTCACTTTTACCTCTGCCTATCTGCCGCTTTGAAGGTGAGCGGATACGCTCGGTCAGGCTTATAATTTAGCTTTTGAGAGCTAGTGGAAAATATTTCAGGGGAAGCTTGGAGTGTTTAAGGAATTGTTCTAAAAATAGGGTCCCCCCCTCGCTTCCCCTTCAACTCCTGGGCACCCCACATTGGCTGTAACTCAAGGCCTCAAACCTGCTTCACTTTCTTTAAATAACACTTATTGATTCCTGCTCCCATCTACAGATACCATTCAGCGTGTCGTACGGAGCTCTGCACCGATATAACCTAGATGTAATTTTCAGTCAGGAGTTCCCCCCATAAGAGAAATGCATATACATGCTGTATAAACACATAAGACATAAGATTTATATGTTTAACCTTCAAAACTGCATGTTTAGTCAAAGACAGGATAAAAGCTCCAGCTGTTTTTTCACCAGATTGTCCCAGTTCCTCGAGGCCCTGCGGTGTCATTTCCCATAAAAATTAAATATGACTCAAGAAGTCATGCTTGCAAAACCTAAACTCCACTTTCCACCCTGTGTGCACTTTGGGGAAACAGACTGTTTGCAGCCTGCTGTATCTTGCACATCATTCTGCAGGAGCGCTCGGTGTCTGGTGTGCTCCGGTCGCCGCTATTTCCACTGCCTGCATTCCTTTTCCATCCTTCCATAAAGCTATAACATTTTCTCCTCTGCCCCACTTTCTTACTCCACTATATAGGCGCATTATTGATATGCACGGTCTCGTGGCACCTTTGCTTTATTAGAGAATTCATTTAAGCCATTTTTATCCCCTGCAGTACGTGTTTCCTTGCAAATGTCTACATTAATCTGCCATTATGAATCTATAACAAGCAGTTAGGAGGTGACCTAATACCTTGTGAGAGGCAGCTGAGGAGTTACCAGTATCTCTTTGACATTATCCGTTGCAAACACGTGAGAATTACCCCGAGGTTGAAGGCTCTTCGCTGGGCTTTATGCAGCACTTGAATACTGATCTCTGAAACTATTAATCTGATTATAAACTGGTACATGAGTATCCTGCCTGCTCCTGGTTCCTGCCTGCATAAGAACAGTAAGCCCATTGAAACTAGAGAGGGTGACCGGAGCGAGCCAAGTTCTCAGCCCCGGGTTCTCAGACCTGTCTGAGGACTTGCACCTTTAATCGGTTCACCGGTCAGCTCCAAATCCCACGTTTTGCTACTTTGAGGAGATTGTGCAAAAAAAAAAACTTAAGCGAGTCTGGGTTGAAGGCAGTGGTTGATACGGACTGGGTTCTGCCTGTCTGACCTGAGATGGGTCAGACCGGCAGCAGAGACAGGACAGGAAGGTAGTTAAAGCTGAGAGGGAGAAGGTGGGAGTCAGGACGGGTGAGAAGTGGTGAGGATAGGGGGTCGGGGTAACCTGAGAGGGACGAGGCATTCCTCGCAGGGCAGCTACATCTGCAGACACAATTATCTGCTTCGCATAATCTTATCATTTCACACGGCTGCTGAAAGAGCGTATATACATACAGTAGGAGAGGAAACAAGGCTGAACTAGAAAGTTATTTAATCACAGGAGCAGTTTTTTTAGTTTGTCCTCAGAGAAGAAATTTTAATTTTAATGTTCTGGAGCTCGAAAACTCGAAGAAAAAGAAATTAATTAAAACAGATACTCAACTTAAAAAGTGCACTGTGCAGTTTTTAATCAGAAGAGAAAGATCTTTTTTATACAAGCTAAATAACAAACTGACCTTAAAGACACAATTATTATTATAATTACATGTTTTATAATTAAAACACAGTTTCATACTGTTTTACTTTGTTTATATGTGGCGGACCCTGCCACCTTTCTAGCTTCAAACAGTGCTCTGGGACCTTATTTTACTCTGAGAACAGCTTGTTTATTTAGTTATGGAAAAATTAAATATTGAAATTTTTAAAATTTGTTCTCCAAAACTACATACTGCCCCTTTAAATATCAATGATTTACAGTATATATCTAACCCAGGAGTCAGGTATTTCAAATTAGTCTGATATTTCAAATAGTAAGTATCGAATCAGTGTGAACAGTTTCCAGAAATCATGTGAAATCTACATACTTAACGAGGAAAAGCTCTCAGACCTCTGCCAAGCAGGCAGCTCACTGAGGAGTTATGGTTAAATAAAGAACAAAACGTTTAATAAGAGTATTTGAAAAGAAAAAAAGAAATGTCTGAGTTTTATCCCCGTTCTGGCATGAGGATATAGGAATTTGTTTCAGCTTCACTTGACCTAGACTCCTGCTTTCAGGGCACCCAGCCTGAATCCTGCAGCGGGTTGTGTGGGCTACTTTCTAATAATAAGCTGACAGAATGATTTACAACGTCTTTAGTGTAAAACTATTTCCATCTCTCATTGTGTTGGGAGTTAGAAGAAGAAAAGTCCTACATATCCTAAATACCCAAACGTATTTTTGTTTCCTCCTCATATTTTCTGAATCGGCGGGCTGATTGTGGCCCGCGGGGCCGCCTGGTGACCATCACTGACCTAACCCTCCTCAGTGTAACTTACCTACTCAGAAGTTCCCAGCAGTCCCAGGGTAAACGCATCTAACCGCATACTGCCATATCTCATTCTAGGGGGTGTTTTTCTCACATCTGAGCGGAGCGATATCAGCTGACACAGCCCACACTCTGCCTCCCACAACACTTCATCCGACACGCTCGTCCTGGTCTCAGTAACACTCGCGCACTATGTCATATAAGAGGAATCTGCAACGGATCGTCTCACTTTAATATCTGCTTGAAGTGAAACGTTATATTATCAGCGTATCTCGATTTCTCTGAAGCGACGGTTATGAATTTCTGACAAGCATGATGTAACGAACTAATATCCTGTGCCCTCTCCCGTGTGCTTCCCACCATGCAGGTGTTGCAGTGCTCGTATCTCCTGATATTCCCCTGCAGCTGGGGGTGGACAGCAGACAGCAGTTCTGCCTGCAGTCGCTGCCTAGTATGGAGCGCCTCCCTCTGCAGTACACTGTGTGTGTGGCCCGCGACGTGAAAGCTGCTCACCAGGAAGCTGTGCAGCAGCTCTCCCAGCACAGCAGGGAGCTGCCCAACATGAAAGCACTGTGGTTAGTTCGGTTTTTGATTCACATTAGCAGAGATGAGTCAACCGCTGGTGTGTCTGTGGGTCCAGTGAGCACTGAGTGAAACTTTGTGGGTGTTCAGGGAGTCGTGAATTTAAACCCCTATCCAGGTTTTCCTCATGATCCTTCCCACGTGTCCTACAGGCTGCCCTTCTGGAAGCTGCTCGCCAATGTGGATTCAGGGCAGAAGGTGGAGAGGGAGCTGAGGACCTTCTCTAATCGTCTGAAGAGACACCAGCTGGGGGAGGGAGTCATCAGCCTCAATGAACATTCCACCACCCTCCTCTCTGATATGGTACGTGCTCCTCACTGCGTCCTCTGCTGCGTCGTATTGTCTTTAAATCAGCAGCCACAACATCTTCAGCAGACAGGAGTGTTTTTTTAAAGACCTGTTTTGGAGGAACAAACCCGAAAAGAGGGATCATAGTTCGATGTTGGATTGAAGCAGAACGAAGGTGGCAATCAAAACATGACGCTCCAAGTTCATCCTACTGTGTGAAAAAGAAAGAAATTCAATTTAGCTCAAATATTACAACTACGTAGCATCCCATCCTTGACTTCCTGTAAAACAGTACATCTGAAAAGGTCTCCAAAAAAAAATCAGAGCAAAAATGATGAAGAAATCCACCAAAATAACATCACATATTTTTGAACAAATGCCCAACAAAATCAAAAAGTAACGATCCATTCATATAACTTAAAGATCTCCTCCACACGTGTTAAAGCAGACATAACAAATGTGTCTGACGTGTTTTTGGAAAAAAGAAAGTGTGTGTCACATTAAAATCTGTAAAATGGCTCCCTTTTCTGTCCCTCATTAAAAAAATGGTAATAAAGGGATTTTCACACATTACAGTGTTATTACATGTCTTGGGGAGTCCTGCTACATATGTGAAACAAGTAGTATAAAACCCTTTGTGGCTCCAGAGGAAGCTGCATGTAATCTGATAAATTGCCTCCAGTGATGTCACTCACTGACTAAGTTGCATTGTGGGTAATGTAGGAACCAGGTATTAAAAAGCAGTCCACTGGACACAGTGATCAACAAAAACAA
The DNA here is from genome assembly GCF_040436345.1 of Pagrus major. Taxonomy (NCBI): domain Eukaryota; kingdom Metazoa; phylum Chordata; class Actinopteri; order Spariformes; family Sparidae; genus Pagrus; species Pagrus major. The sequence continues at coordinate 4,498,417 of NC_133222.1, forward strand.
ATGATCAAAATCTGTACAGCAGAACCAGAGATGTCGCCTTTTTATTTCACGCATTCTCCTTCCTTTTCAAAACCTGATGCCTACATTACCCACAATGCAACTTAGCCACTGAGTGTGACATCTCTGGAAAACATTATTTTTATCTGCAGAGGTATCAGTGTTTAACTTTCCAAACTGTAGTCTAACATGGCACATTCCCAACAATACATACAGTCCCGTAGCCGACTACCATGTGCTTTTTATCCATCCTATCTTCATCCAGCCAGTTCTCGCACCGCGTGGCTGTAGACTCTCATAATCCTCCTCTCCAGCCATCTGGGCCGTGAGGCTGGGGAGGGTTCATCGGTCAGAGGCTCAGAACTGGTCAAGGATAGAGATGAAAGAGTTTTCTTAAGTGGATCTCCAGAGTGTTGGAGACAGGCGGGGAAGCGAAGGAGGGAGGACAGGTTCACAGAAATGTCACAACGCAGAAAAAAAAAGATGGTTTAGGGCTTTGCCTTCATGTTGAGCGGTTTGTTTCCCAGAGTGCAGACAACACTACCTGCAGGACACTTTCTGAATCATGTCTTCAAAACTGGGACAGGTGGTATTCCTCTATTCTTTGCATGCTGATGTTTATGATTCTTTCACATTTATCCAGTTACTTTCCTTGAATGTTACTGGGAGCAGCCAGGAAAACAGCACCAGGACCACAGTGAAGTGGATCCAAGTCAATACCTGGTGATATTCCATTACAAAACAAATATAGCTGAGAGAAGACAAACAGGGATCTCAGGTTGCTCCGAGTGTGGTAACTGTGGGATGGCGAAGAATCGAGTGTGTTGAGATTATGAGGGATTTGAGCCAACACTAACTTAAGTGGTTGATCCTGACACCAGCGTGATGCTGTGATCCGACCTGGAGGAGGCAACAAGAAGGGGAGGCAGTTCAGGCATCTTAATATAAATATACATAATGCTTACAGTACGCTCCCATCGCAAGTTCAGGCGGTGTGAAAGGATAAAAGAAGGAGGTGAGGGGGGAATGGAAAGAATAACACTAGTCAGTTGATGGATGCCATTTGGTGAACAAGAGTTTCCTTTAAGCCACAATCTCAAGTTTTCTGGTACATCAAAGATATTAAACACCAGCTCTGTTGGCTCTACATTGCCCAGCTCCCCTTCTGTAAGTACCATAAAGAATCAGCCAGGCGTACAGCGCCGCATGGAAACTTATGGGAGCTTGAAGTTGTCCGTGAACGGCTCAACAGAAGTGCGACTGGCAACAATGAACCTCTGTAAAAACGTCTCTTTCACTCCAGTTTTACAAGAATTTCTTAAATTACTTTCTCTTCCAGTTTCCAGATTGGTTTGGCTGCCGTCGGAAAATCTGGGTTAAAAATTAGTTTGCTGTAAAAAAATATTCCTGTGACACTAAATAATGCAGCTTTTCACAAATGTTGTTAGGGGCTGAAAACTACCACACTGTATGCTTTGGATCTCTTTGTGGTGACACTAGAGAGACACTCAGTAGAGCGCATACCCCTGCCAAGGCCCTAAAGTCTCCTGTAATTCAGCCTAATCCAAAATCCCAACTGATGAAAGACTATCCTTTAGTTAAGCAAGTCAAATACTGACACTTTGAGTTGGTAGGTCGGTCGGGGGACCAACGCAATCCATCAGTATCCGATGAGTTTGGAAATGAGACTCAAAAATCAACTATTTCATGGATTGGAGCTTTAAATTCACTAGATCCGGACTCTTATCAGCATCTGCATCAAGCTGCACTCACTTGATATTATCCACCTAAATACGCCTGTTTTTTTCATCAGCATCCATGCATTATTCCCTGAAGGAATTAACCAAACTATCCACTTAAATCCGTATGTAAAATCCTTGATCTGTCTCTGTATCCGGATTCGCACCAAAAATGACTGTGGTCTATTCTGGGCCGAGACCCATCCTCCATCCAAGTTTAGTGGAAATCTGTTGAGTAGTTTTTCTGTAATCCTGCCGACAAACCAACCAACCTGCTGACACGGGTGAAAACATAACGTCTCTCTCAGAGGTATACAGCAGAAGAAGGGAAAGATCAAGAGAAAAAAATGTTATTCAGCATTACATAATGTTTGCTAATCCACCCTTTCTTCCCACAGCAGGTTCACCTCCTGAGGTCCATCTTAAGGTTTTGTTCCTCCGTTATGTAATCTGAAATCTCTGCTTGACTTTACCATGTAAAATCCAGAGGATTATGATGTATGTTAGTGGTTCTGACAGAGGTCACGCACGTCTCACGACTAGTTTTCGTAGCAATGCGCCCACATGGAGAGAGTGCATCATGTTATTAGGTAAGGCTGAGACGAGGGGTGTTCAGTTGGTTGCAATCTAGGACACACTGGACCTTTAGTTGATGCATGTGTTGACTTATGAGGGGTGTGAACACAGTTAACATGTTTTATCTGTCTTTTTATCTACAGGACCATGACTACCTCTACAACAGGAGAAGGGGGATGTCCAAGAGACTGACCAGGGACCTCCCGCTTGTCAAGCTTCTTAACATTTCCATCACCCTGTCCCCTTTCCTGGGCGTGGACACCACGCAGTTCCACACCTCCCTCATGGACGGCACTGAGACCTACTGGCTCAGTCTCCCCTCAGCCCCTCAGGGACAGCTGGTGAGACTCTTTGATTTCATTCTGATTGTTGTTGTGCTTCACCTCCTCTACATTGTGACAGGTCCAATCACCGGAAACATACCCCATGTCTAAAACACTGAACTTTCCTCAACTTATGAAAACACAAAAAGAAACCAGACACAGAACTTTTTCCAAAGTGGCACTCTCCATCTGCCTCGCAGCCTGCTCTCCATTCACTTGTTGCGGTTTGATTAAAAGCAGAGCAGTGTGAACACGTCCTGATCCAGAAAATCTTAAGGCTCCATGATTCATTCACTGAATAACCAAAATAGAAAATGATAGTAGTGTAAAAATAAACCCTCTCCTTCAGATCCCTGTGATGAGTCAGTGGCGAGGCATGTTCTGTGTAAAGCTGAACATCAGCAACCCGGGAGCGGTGAGCTGGTTCCTGGACAGAGTGGGATCCCTGCAGGCCCATTTGGGGATGGAGTACGTCATGCTGGAGGGCGGCGAAGGGAATCTGTTTGAGGAGCAAGGCCTGCGGTCGCCGCATGCTCTCAACGGAGACAAGTACATCAGCATGCTGGCCGACCTGGCCACGAGGATAGGAGACTCCACCATCGTGACGGCGGGGACACGGTAACTCAAACATCTCGTCTTGTTCAACCGTAATTTTACCCAACACCAAGAGTGTGATTACGCTTATTATGATCCTGTTTGTGTCTCAGGTCGAGCCACAAGCCTCTGTTTGTGAGGATGACCCCCTTGCAGTCCGACTGGAGCCCGATGGGCCTGAAGGGCATCATTCCCTCCCTGCTGCACCACACTCTGCTGGGATACAACTTCCTCATTCCTGATGCAGTAGGTAATACCACAGCCGATGGGTCACTTTTCTCACCTCTAATAGTGCTTTACAAAACTTCATATGCACACTTGATCTGGATTCCTGTAATATTTCATATTCCTGTGAGCCCGTCGAACAGCTGACGTCACTCAGACTCTCATGAAACAAATATTTGCAGGTCTTCATGTACTGTACAGCAGAATAAATACTCACTGTTCAATCTTTTGGGGATTTTAGTTCAAAGTGATATGACCTAAATACATGCAAATAAAAAAACGTCAAACTTTTGATGATCTCAACACCAGATTCATGGAAAATTGGCAGTATTGAATGGTCTTGAGGCCGGGACACACATTAGGGATTGTTGAGCTGATTATGAATACGATTTGCATGTGGCGACTGATGGCTCCAAGTTGGACCGGGTCCGTTCCACTCTGGGTCAGTCGGTTATTACAGTTGTCGGATAAAATCATGCGTGATATGTTAAGATTCTTCAGAGTCAGTCGCTGCAAGTTGTTTCTTCAAGATTTTTGATATTTGCGTCAGACTTTGGCGACCACTGACATGGGTCATGTACCGGTTACTATACAGCTTTACCTGAAGTTGACTTGAATCTCCTCCGGTTCCCTCTGTAGGCTCTACAGTTTGTGTAGCAGTGCCTGTCCATCCAGTTGTTTTGGCATCAGTGTGACGAGTGGCACTCTCACAGGATTTGCAGGGTTGTCTACTGCCTGAAACTGTTATTAAACGACCAGAAATGAATGTGTTGTCGAGTGTATTAACTCGTTCGTAAAGTTTGAGCATCTCCCCTGACTGCCTTCTTCTTCTTCTTCTCTCTCCCTCCAGGTGGCTCTTTATCCGGAGACCTGGTCACAGATGAGGAGTTGTTCATCCGTTGGCTGGAGATTACAGCCTTCCTCCCTGTTATCAGCTTCCACACACCGCCCTGGGTCTGCGGAGAGGACCGGGTGGGTACACGTCCAGAATTTGATTCGAAAAACACGCTAAAACAGTCTTGTAGCCACAGCAACTCCTTCCTCTTTTGGCCCACCCTGTAACCCCAGGCCGAGGTGGCTGTCATTACATCTGTGTGATCCACATTAGATGTAATTACAACGACAACAACATTCTTTCCGGGCTTGATAACAAGATTTTCACTTGTGAATATTTGAAGTGAAGAGATCAGGTGTAGTGATGCGTGAGTGCTGCCAATTAGACGTTGTAAAAGGGAGTGGGAGATTATCCCACCTTCTTGCTTATGAAAAGAGGCAAGAGAGGGAGAGTTTATTGACCTAGCAGCCTCTCCGAAAAGGTTCCCACCAGTTTGTCCAAAGAGACGTGGTCTATCAAAACTCAGACCTGGCTCTCCACCCAGCAGGAGACGTGGGACAACCTGTTCCTCTCCACTGGAAATCAGGAATGTACCGTCCACTGTACGCGTCGGGAAAATAAAGCCTACGGTCTCGGAGAGTTCTGTGACAGATATCGATACTCTCCACGAGCAGAAAAGCACTTGCTGCTTCTCCAGAGGGTGAGGCTATTTCCTCCCCGCTGTCCTTCCCCCTCTCCTTCTCGACTGCTCGGCCCTCTCCTCGACATCACCTGTGGTTAGCAGTCCATCTGTTCTGAATTACAATCCTTCCTCTAGATTTACGGCTCGCTCTCGAGAGCCACTTCAGCAGGAATGATAATGAATTTGAGGACAAGTCTTGGAAAAATACTTTATTGTGGCAATTAAGATTTCCATGAGCAATTGACAAGTGTGACAGAGTGGGAGTGATCCACTGCTTTCCACTGGGAAGAGGACTGGGCCAGCAGAATATATTGGTTGTGACTTGTGTTGCGTGACAAAGATAAAAATAGGCCTTTTGGACAGCTAGACGTTTGACAGCAGCAATGTTTTCCATTTTGGTCTCTTGCATGGCCTTCAACTTATAAACTGGGTTAAAGTGAGACTGAGGAAATTTGAGAGGAGAATAGGGCTGCTGCATTACACATGGTGAATGAGTCTTTTTTTAATTTAATGGGTGTTTTACTGTAGTTTAAATGTGGCACACCTTTTTGCCAGGATGTGTGATACTTCAGTCAGTCATAGACAGGTCACAGGACTGGAATCAAATAGCAATAAAACCTCAAACCCACACACATGACTGGCTTCTCAATTAGAGAAAAGATCCACTCAAACCCGGGGCTGCGACTTCAAGCTCATTCCTACAAATGTTCCCAATCCCAACTCGTAAAAATACATTTTTTATAGATGCGGTCAAGCTTTTGTTTTTGTCGTGGGACACTGAAGAGGATGTGACCCTTCCAGGAATGCTGAAGTCGTTTTGGCCGGAGGGAGACAGGAGAAAAGACTTGGACAGTGCTAAACCACCGAGTCAACAATGAGCTGCTCTTAAGTCCTGTCTGCGTGTCTCGGCGCACGATGGCACAAATGTCTTTCGCAGACCTCATTGTCAGTATTATTCTTGTCCAGAAATCCTTGTGGCAGATGATTTAGTTAAGGAAATGGCTTTTTTTTTTGTTGGTTTCAGTTTCTCAATTGGTCTAGATTTCTTGGCTGGACGATTAAATGTGGTTCCGAATAAGAATAAATAAATAAAGCTCTACAAAAGGACAAACTTTAAATTGACTTCTTAATGAGCTTACTTTTAATATAATGTGAAGATCAGCTGGTCCATGGAATAAAAAACTGAAAATACAGGATTATGCAGAAAATGCAGAATTTTTTTTACGCTCTTGAGAAAAGGGCAGGCAAAAATTCTTGGCAGGTGATTGGACGGACCATCACAGGCTAACTTCAACCAATCGGTTCAACAGTAGGAGAGCTCAACCACCAGCAGAGCCAGATGGCAAATCAAATTCTTGCCAAAGTCAGTCGGGATAAAGCCGAAAACATCTTTTCCACTGAGAAAAGCCTTCGGTTCCATTCTTTGCGCTACTTTTAATGAAATAAACTCCAGTTCTGATATAACTGATGCTACAGTAGCCTCAACAGTCGCTTCTCTCGCTGGTCGACACCAAGGATGTTACATTCAATCTGGACACAGTATTTGAGGCAGAGCCCCATTCATTCCTATGAAAGCTGCTTATTGGCACGTTGAAACCAACAAAGCTCGACTCCTCGGTATGAAAATACCCAGATCTTCAGTATTGTGCGGCCCGTAGAGCGTGCACACTAGAGGCTTCTGCCAACCGAGCCAGCTAACTTCTGGTTAAGCGCCCGGCTATCTTAGAAAGGGATAAAATAAGAGTAGACTTTCCAAATTTAATTGGACCGAATGGCTCAAATTATGACAGTGAAACGAGTCATTTTGCGGGGGTTGTGACGCTCAAAAGTGTATCCACCGTTTTACAGACAGTTCTTGGTTGAACCACTTGGTAAGATGGATTTGCGAGATAACATGATATTGCGAATCCAGCTGCCTGGCAAAGTAAGGAGTCATGGCAGAGAGAAAGAAAGATGTTCCTCAGCCTGATATTATTTCTCGACAAGAGTGCGAGTTGTAATATCTTCAAATGATACTGTTACGTACTGTAAGGGTGGAAACACCAATAATATGATGAAACATGGGCTTAAATTTAAACGAGTGCCACTGCTTCCAAACTGAGCGGCATGACCGAGGGTACTGTAATAACATGAGCAGGCTCAGCATTTCATTCCACACAGAAAATTGATCGGGAATTAAGAATTAGATCTCTAATATTCTCTAATCTTTTTTATCGTCTCTCTATTGGTGCCCCGTAGGTGCTAAACCTGACTCGGACCTACATAGCAAAGCACCAGAGGGATGTGGTCCCATTGATAGAGAAGTATGCAGAGGAGTGGCAGATGACGGGAAACCCCATCTACCGGCCGATGTGGTGGCTCAGTCCCAGCGACCCCATGACCTTCACCATCGATGACCAGTTCCTCATCGGAGACGAGGTGACTTAATGATGTTCTGATGGGAAACAGATTGAATATCCCTCTGTCCGCATCCGATATACTTGGCATCCGATACGGCATGAATCAACCCCGCGGGCTGTAACCTGATGTCTTGCTAATTAAGAGTGACATCTGAATTTCTTTGACCAATCTTACGTGTGTTTTCCAGGTCCTGGTGGCACCAGTGGTGGAGAAGGGGGCAGTGCAGAGGGATGTTTATTTACCTGATGGGGGCTTCCAGTGGCAGGACAGCCAGAACGCTCAGGTGTTCGATGGGGGCACGTTCCTACAGGACTACCCCGTGCCCTTGGATGCGGTGGCCGTTTTCTTACGGAGAAGCTGAGTCACGTGACGGAACCACCGAGTCACCTGACTGATCCTGTTACTGTTTTGAATCAAATTCTTTTTTTTTCTTTTCTTAAATACTCGTGCTGTTCTCAACTTGCACTTTTCCACTAAAGACCATTGACCCTGTCTCGAGGATACCGAGATGACATGTAGAAAGATTTTTTTTATACTTGCACTTTACAGTTCAAAATGATTTGTGTTTTTTTTTTTTTTTTGTGACATTTTTTTTCTTCCTTTTTTAAAAAATGTTAATTGGTTTTACCTCTCGGCTGATTTGTTTCCGGACTTTTTGATCTGTTCTTCTTCTTCTTCTTTTTTTTTTTTTTTCCGTACGCAAGGTCCGGAGAAATCTGTGTGTTTACATACTGCATTTCGACAGTCTTTAAGTTTTTTTTAGCTGCTGCTGGCTCTCTTGATAAGGAGGAACAAAGCAAGCCCCTCGTTTGCTTAAAAAAAAGAATCTGAAACTCTCAAGAAGACCAAATGAAGATATCGAAGGACAAAGGAAAATGTTTGAAAAGGTTTTTTGCTTATTGGGAGGTAGTTAGCTCACAGAAAGCTTTGTACCGAGACCGATGCACCGTGGTACCGTATGTCTTGCTCACTCATCGGAAAGGCTTTTACTTGAACTTATCAGGCCAACGGGCCGATGTTTTATGAATGTACCTCAAGCTATGGTTTTTTCACTACTTTACAGAGTCATCAGACACGACAACCTATCACCCCTTAGCACTTATTCTTCATGGTTTAACCTAATTTATCAACTTACCACTCTGTTGGACACGTCTGAATGTCCCTTAGTACTGTAGGCCTGATGAACATGAGGCCAAGCCACTGTAATGTAACTATATATGGCTATATATGAATTTAGATGAGATGTCACCTTCTTACTAACCTGCTGTAGTTAAGGGCTTTTAAATGGGCTGCTCGTTTTTTTTTTGTTTTTTTTTGTCTAATGTTGTGTTAATTATGCTATTTCATCTTCATGGGTGCCAAATTAAGTTTTGAAAGAAAGCCTTGTGGATGAAACAGGTTGACAGAAGATTTTGGATAGATAGTACGACGTGTTTGGAAAAATACCCGGACTGACACAGCTCTCGTTGTCGGTACGCTTATATATTAACCTACTGCGAGCAGCCAGTTAGCTAGCATGACTCGAAGCTAGCCTAATCCAGCTTTGAGTCATGCTAGCTAGCCAAAACAAACAAGATCTACGTACCAGCAACTCTAAAGCTCACAAATTCTTAAATTATATCTTGTTTAATCTGTACAAAATGGACGGGACTATTTCTTAGCCAGAGTGAAGCTACTAAGGCTAAGCTAACGTCTCCTGGCTGTAGGCTCGGTATTTATCGTACGTATACGAGAGTTGTATTAATCTACTTATCTGATTCTTGGCAAGAAAGAGTAAGAGAAAATGTATTTCTCAAAATGTCAAACTATTCCGCTAATATGACGACGTGGGGGGAAAGAGAACTACAGAACCCAGAATTCATGAATACGATACAGGCTAGCCTTCGTAAATGTCCGTTGCAACCATCTTGGATTTATTAGAAACTGTTGAAAGCATGACCTGACATTTAAAGTCATAGAGGGGAGCAGTGGCCACGTGTCCTTGTAATCACATCCACTTCCATTGCTTTGCTTTAGCTCGTAGCATTAGGCTACTTAAATAGGAGATTTTTTAAATTTTATTATTTGGCTTGAACCCTGATATGCTTTAAGCAAATGATGTGTAAATGAGATACCTGATTTTCTTTTTGTGATTATACTCATAAAACTAGCCCGTGGACACATGTAACCACCTTTAGCACCATGATGCATTGCTCTATGTGCAGTTAGTTAGTCGAAAAGTGCTCTTGATTTGTTCTTCACGAGACGATCTTAACCCGGCCAGCAGTGATGATACAGACTCTGACAACCTTAGTACTGAATGCTTTACTACTAAATTGATTGTGTAACTTTGATCTATCAAGTTTACTGTATCAACTCAAACACTCAGGTCTACTGAAGCTTATCAAATCACCAAATGTCTTAGTGCAACGCAGTATGTTGTGAACACATTGACGTCTTAATCTCTCCCAGAGCTGAATGTACAATGGACAAACTGTGATTTTCCCAACCGAGCCCTTCGTGCGAGGGGGAGCTTTTCCTAGCTCCCGTTCTTCTAATGCTTTTTAAGGAATGCCGTGGTATGTATGTTGTTATTCCGTCCCTCTTACAGACTGAGCGAACCATGTGCCTTAATATGCCACTCTTAAATCTGGACAACACGATGTTGTCTGGATTATTGCAGTATCAGCAATGTACATATTACGATGACTGTGCCATTACAAGTGTTTTTTTCTCTTCTGTAAATCAGAGAACTTAGAACGTCAAAGTTACAATAAAGTTTACATTTTCTTACTTCACTTCTTTGAGTTATTTAGTGTTTTTTTGGATGCTTCAGGTTTGATAACCGATCAGCTTCCGTTAGACGGCGGCTAACGTTAGCATTAAACCACATTCTGGCGTAACGTTAGTGGTTTGATACGATACGATGAGGAAATATGAAACGCACAGGATGTAATGAAACAGTAATGTTAGCTGGGAAGTTGCTGAATGCTAGCATCAGCTAACGAGTTATCAAATGTGTTGTTTTACCTTGAAATCCTACTAAATGTGCCTCCAGATTTTTACTTTTCATCATCTTTTCAGTTGCTGATCAATCGGGAAGCTGTAAAAAAAAGTTTATATGACTTGTAACCTGGAAAACAGCAGCATGACATTATCCCAGCGTTCAAGTTTGCATGATGGAGGAAACTGGCCGCCGTGTGAATAAGGTCTAAATATTTAGAAAGAATAAATGAAGATTTGATCGTGTAAATTAACTGTTTGAACTTGTGGTATTTGTTTCGTGCGTGTCCGTGCCTGCCTGCACATGTTCATGTTCCTGTGTGAGGTCCTCATCATTAACACTCCTCGCTCTTCCTTCTCCTCATGTCAGTAAAGTCTACATCTATATATCCGCGAGCATGCTGACGACTAACATCTCCACTAATTCCATTTAAACCTAATAAAACTTATTTATAGCTCCGGTGAGCATGCGGTGGGAGAGATTTCCCAGGGGAATCACATTCTGCTCAACCTCAGCTGAGCTTCTCCTCCTCACCTCCTTTTCCCCGCTGCCCCTTGGCAGAGCTCCACCGTGGGGCCCCCCGGACCCCGCTCCTTTAGCGCAAGCTAAGACAGGTGCAGCTGGCCGCAGACATGCACGGACCCTCCAGCGCCAACGAAACCCCGAGCTCGCCCCTCTCCTTTACGTCCACGCCTCAATCACTTAGATTCATAAGTCACATTTGAAAAACTGGCGCAGTTCTCAGCCAGATAAAATTCACAAGACATTCTAGCGAGGCTCCATGGTTTGTGAGGTGATGAAGTTACAGTGACGGAGGCTGGAGAGGACAGCAGAGCTTAGAGAGCTAAACCACAAAACCTTAAGTGACCTTCATCATTTCTGTGGTTGTTTTTTTCAGTGGATGGACGTTGACAAAGTTTAATTCAATACTGTGTCATTTCCAGAATTCATCATAAACTTAATTTCCCCCCAAATCTCTTCTTTGAGATTGATCCTTTATTCTGAAAGGCGAAGCTCCCTCTGTGAGGTCCACTTTGATGGGAAATCACGGCACAATAACTCGACTCCTTCCAGAAATGCTGCGGTCGAAGACATCCACCCTTAAACTAACATTTAGCAGCAGGACACTGCGGTCCAATTATTTTTTCCCCCATTCACTAAATCAAAAATGTAACATTCAACCCAATTAGTCCGGGGGCATAACGGAGTCTTATGTAAGTCGCCCAGCAGTGCAGGAAAAACAAATTGTCCTGCCAAAACCCCCGAATCAAGAAATGACACGAATGATCTGCATACGGTAGCTGCAATGACGACAATGTTACTCTCCACTGTTAACAGCTACCGGTGATTACCACCGGGACAAAATGGGAACATCCCACCGCTCCCGCGTGAATGATTAGCTTATAAAACAGGATAGGCAACGCTGGCTTCCCCCCCTCTTGTCTTTGAGGGTTGCTGTGGAGCAAGTGGCACATGAATTAAACTGGTGACAAGCAGAGGCCGCAGATCTCTCCCAAAGTCTACTTTTAGAAAGTGCAAGTCAAGGTTTTAGGTTTCAGCGTCTAGCTCTTGAGTGAATGGGTTTTCCAGCTTGCCAATTAGGTGTACAATTTAAAGGCTTGTTGTCCAGAAGCCAGCCGGCTGAAGTCTTTTGGTTAATGCTGTATGGATTTCTCATAGTTTGCGTGCACGTCTTGGTTTTTTTTGAATATTTGAATAGAGAAGATACTGACGTTCTCCTTGGCGATCAAAAACTGAACTGGCTGAACGCACAAGAGCCAGGAAACGCGTCGTGATTTTTGATAAAAGACATTAAAATAAAGATAAACAAAGGTTCTGGCTTTTGAAAGTGATTCTTTTCCCCGATGAAGCCACATTGCAGGTTCCCAGAGAAGATGAGGGAGAAAGCAGACCTCAGGAATGCAGTCTTGAAATGTTAGCCTGCTATCGGAAGCCCGGGGAAGGGTGAAATCGGGGCGGGTGTACCATTGTGGAGGTGTGTGTGTGTGTGAGAGAGAAGAAGGCTGTGCACAAGTGGTGGGCAGCAGCAGCAAGAGGGAAGCTGTCACATGTAATCACTTCCTGCCCATGCCCTCCTTGGGAATCTGTCACCTCACGATGCCTTTAAGCGTCTTCCGTTTAATTCAAGTTAATAGCTGAATATACCCGGAGCAGCCCCAGCGGAGGGACTTACTAATACCCTCAAAGATGGAACTGGCTCCCGGGGTGGCATCCACTTGAGCCCGACCACCTGGCCAGATGGCAGGCAGCAGCTTCCCTTTGATTAAGTAAACACTGAGCTAAGGAAGGAAAGATCTCATTTTCACACCAGACCAGTTTCAGGAGGTTTACAGATTGTCAGCGCTAAGAAAAACCTACGCATGTGAGAGTCAAGCACCCGAAGTAAACACGCATCAAACCGAACCATGGTGTACATGACATGACCTTTGTGTTCGACCGAGGCCATCGCCACTTTCTCACTGAACTAATGCAGAACATCGGTCATAATAAATCCAAGCTAACCACCTGCTGAAAGCTTAATAACAACATCAAGTAACATTTACTAACAAAATTAATGTCATGGCTCTGGAGAGATAACAATGTTCAGGCCACCACTGAAATATCTAGAACTTTAACCTAAAATTCCCAGACTCTCGAAGCATCTATCATCACATCTAAATTGTTTGATCCTGATTATTTCATGCTCACTACACATTTGAAGACGTGATTGTTTTGTTTTAAATATAGAAAGATTTTTTGGTGAGTGGTTCTGGGAAAGTGGGACCTGCAGGCCAAAGTTGGCCCAACATAAGGTTGGATTTGACCGACCATGGCCAAAAATAATAAAAATACAATATAAATCTCTACTTATGTGCTCTTGTGTGAGGTAAAATGGTCTACGATCCATTAATATGTATTATTTTTCATAATCTGAGCACAGCGGGCAGAATGGCACTTTGTGGTCCTGACACCATTTTGCATTTTAACAAAACAGTTGAAAATCAAGCATTTTTCAAGGAGTATATTTGTTTACCATGAAGCTCACGTGTTTGGCTTTCAGGAAATGTTTCTACAACTACAGGATGGATTGCCATGACATTTGGTACGCACACTCACCCTCAGGATGAATTTTACTAAGTTTTTGTTACCTTAACATCTCCTCTAGCGCCATCATCAGGTCAAAATTCCAGTCTGTCAACAAATTTGGTTCATGATAAGGTGCCTGAATCTTGTGCTAAGTGCTTGTTGGGATGTTAACAGGCTAAACTAAAATGGTGAAGAGGGTAAACATTACATGAGCAAGACATTGTGACTGAGTGCGAGCATGTTGACATCATCTTTTCATGTTCTTATTATTCTTATTGGGTTATTGTTTTCAAATACCCATCACAATTCCCGAAAGCTGGAAATCTTCGACAGCTTGTCTTTGTCCAATCAACAAACTAAACCCATATATATTCTGGAAAACAGCAAATCTTCACATTTAAGAAGCTAAAACCAGAAAAATAGTGAGTTTTTTAAAATGAAACTACTGAAATTGATTTAAAAGAGCAGATTGGAGGTAAAAGATGACATACTCATTTCTGATACAGCTGTCTGACATTCACTTTATTGTTAAAACTTGTTTTGGTATATCAGCTGCTTGTCTTTTTTTACACATCTTTAAATTAAAGGCAAAGATATACAGCTTCATCCTCAAACACCATGCAGCAGTGTAAACATGAGGTCTACCGAGATAAAAAGGTCATACAACTACAACTTACTGGCAAAGTCTGTGACAACAGAGCTGTCATGTCCAAAGAAAATTAAAATAAAATAAAATAAAATAGAAGGAAGCATTTTGTCAGTTTCACTTCTTGAATCAGCAAAGCTTAACTAGTGTGCATCATTCGTTGCATTCAGCTGGTAAAAATGCATGTTTGTTTTGTGAAGAGGTGAAAACATGGAAAAAATAAATAATATGAACTGACAACATATACATAATAACAGAAATGCCTTCCTACACATGACGACCCCTATATATCTGCGCTTCCTAAACATTACTCCAAGCGAAACTGTTTCCTACTGTACCGGAGAGACATTAACAACCTGTTAAGCGATTCTGCATCTCATCTCGACAACCGCAACATGCTGAAACTAACAACGTGACAAGTTTGCTCATAAACGTTTTTACAATTCATCTTGATGTGACAAAAAAGGCTACCAAGGCAGTCAGGAATTGGTTAGCTAGAACTAAACATGGCCAGTAATGGAGTGCACAACAGAGTGAAATTACAGTTTACCCACTCTTTAAAAAAAAAAAAAAAGTCACTGTCAGTCAAACACAAGTAAGGTTCACCCCAGACACACACCGTGTCCTGCCGATCGCTTACTTACACAGCAAACTTCATGTTATCCTACCTCATCAGCTCGCCGGGGTCACATGGCATTGTACTTCATCTCAGTTTCTTCTACTGTTGCACATGTACACGCCAACGTAAGCACTCATCTTCCAACCCTGCAGCCAGCACTCTCCGATACCAAGTTAGTAAAACCTGAGTATGAAAACGATAAAAACACGCACACAAACACGATCTGCCTTCGTCGCTGCATCATGAAATCACGGCAGATAAAATGAAACAAATACACCGGCTGTGCACTTGAGTCCGAAAGGCAATGAGGATCCATTGATTAGACGGTGGCAGCAGCGCCTTGTCTTCTGTGTTGGTATCCAGAAACACACTGAGACCCACTTTCCAAAGATGAATATTTATAATTCTTGTAATAACATATCAACTGTTTTACTCATTCAGGCCTTCATGGTGTGATTCAGTGGTAGTTTATAATACTGAGCCATATGAGGCTCCAGTCCTTCAGCTGAAATTAATGGACATCAAGCAACATGCAATTCGTTAATGATATTTAACATCGAGTTTGCTGCTTTGGCCACTTAAACATGACTCAGGCTCTGCAATTAAGAAGACCAGAAGAAACCCAAAAACAGTGAGAATTCTAAGGTTTTTTCAACAGTGGAACAAAAACTAGTAAAATATTGCACCATCTCTCAACTTAAAACATGACACAAATACTGGATGATGCTACTGAACAATCCTTCAGCTGAAATGTCTCTCTGGCTGTGGTTAACCGTACTTGATCTCACGACTACAGCGGCTCTAATTTCTCCTCCCTTTCTGCCCTTTTTTTACATTAGTGGGTCACTAAGGCACCGGTGCGTACAGTCCTGTGAATAAAAACTTTGATCTGTGCACTACCTGTAGCCAAAACCACCTGAATCTCACCTTGCCTATATATACAGTACACATAAGCGCCTCGCACACACAGATTACCATGACCTGGATGACTGAGAACCTTCGTCACCATATTGACAGCAATGTTTTTCCAAATACCTCTCAATCATCCTTATTTCCGGAACATCAATTTACTTAAAAAATAACCCCAAACCCAACATTTGATTCTGTACAAGCTTCAGGAAGTATATATGTTTTGCAAAAACACAACTTCTTGTGTTTATTCCACCCGTGGAGAGGTCAATCACTTGGCTTTCTTGTCAAGCTGGAAGAGATCCAGTATGTCCAGCATGGCCTGTCTGATGTTGGTGCCAAAACGGTGGG
Organism: Pagrus major; assembly: GCF_040436345.1. Lineage (NCBI taxonomy): Eukaryota > Metazoa > Chordata > Actinopteri > Spariformes > Sparidae > Pagrus > Pagrus major. The sequence goes on from NC_133222.1 coordinate 4,514,383, forward strand.
AGTCCTGGAATAAAGCAAAAAGTGGTCAAAAGTCTCCTCATTAGTGAACGGACATAAACAATCTAGATTGTCTGTAAAAACGTAAAACTAGTCAACTTACGGTTTCTGGGCTTGAGTGTTTGCTGGAGATGTGGAAGTTGATGAGGTTCTCACCAACAATGATGTAGGAGACACCATAACCATCATCAGCCACCTTGAGAAAGAAGAGGAAAGACAAATAGATGTATTTTCAAACTACATTTCCAAAAATTGACAAACAGGTGGACATTACATAAATATTTATGATTGATGGTCTCGTCTATAAAGGACACAAATTGCATGACTCTATGTTGCCAATTGCAAGAACACTGCACAACCTGTCTTCTCTTTATCGTTAAATATTATTGTCGACACTGATGGATAACTTACCGGACCAAATCCACCTCCAGAGGACACATACTCAGGGTGTTTGACCAGGTCAAACAGCTCAAGCTGCTGCAGAGGAGTCTGACTTGTGGACAGCCTCCACGGCTCAGACAAGACCTAAACATAAAAGGTAACAAACAGCCATTCAGTTCACTAAAATGTCTTTATTAGGTACTCTGTGAAAAGTGACATGTGTCTTGCATTGTGCAATATAACATGTGTTTCCCGTGCCAATAAAGTCCCTTTGAATTCAACTGATAAGTAAAAGCCTACTCTGAAATGATTAATGTGCCTATAAACAGTATGAGATAGTTTTCTGAACAAAAAAATACAATAAATAAATAAATCAGATTTAGTCTAGAAGCATGAATCTGGTTTTTGAAAAGTGGCTTTCTGAAAAATATATTTAAAAATGTGCATTGCTTATTTTCTAATTACTTAGTCTTGGCTAACACTTATTCAAACCACCTGTGTGTCATACTAGTCCAAATTAAATCTAAGAAACTCAGCTTTATTTGTTTTTAAAAGGCCAATCTAGCCCAGAAGTGAGGAGAAGCATTAGGACAACAACATTAGGGGGAATAAGCTTTCAGAACAGAAATCCCAACAACTTGTAACAACACGTCATACCTCCTTGAGGAAGGCTGAGTCCTCTCCCAGGTATTTGGACACCACATAGAGACAGAAGAGATGCCGATCGATGCCCTGTCCTGTCATTGCCAAGCGGTACATATTTTGATGCTTCTCTGCTGCCAGTTTGAGCAACTTGAGACGCTCTTCTGTCTGAGTGGACAACAGAGAGAAACAACTTAAACATGACAAAGTGTCATTAAGAGTGGTACTGTAATCAGAGGTGTGGTGCGTTGCTGTTGTTAAGCCCTTACTGTCTCATCTCTGATCATGGAACGAACAAAGGCACAGGTCTCCATGGTGCAGGAGCGCACAGTTTCTGTTCGGCCCTCACGGAACAAACGTGTCATGGAGGCTTCGTATGTCAGGCAGAACTTCCCTTTGTCCTGATGAGAGACGGGATGGGTCAGCATCAAAAAAAGTAACCACGGGATTTCTGTTACATTTGTTAATGAGTCAACAGTAGGTTTTTGACACGTTGAGAATGAAAATCAGAAATCTACGCTTTGTATTTTCAGGTAAACTGCAACATGAACATACAATTACAGCCTTTAACTAAAGCTGAACAATGTTTTGATGAAATCATTCATCGACAGTCTTCAATGTGTGATGGCTGGCAAGCCGTGACTGCCCTCTGCTGGAATTTAAGAGGAGTGTGACTGGACTGTAACCATTATTATAATTAGAAGTAAAACATGCAAAGGACATTAAAGGGCAAATAAATAAATGCTTCAAATACTTGTTGAGTCATAAAATTGTGTTGAGAAACCAGTGAGATGTTGTTACTTACCCTGTAGTGGGCCAGCTGTAGGGCGATCTGGATGAAGGCATCAGGGCTAGTGCGGCACTTCTTAATCAGACCCTTGCCAAAGTCGTTGAAGGGGAAAATGTGGGAGTCCACATCATCAGCCAGCACCTCAGCGACTTTCAGGGAGCTATGGATGACATCCTGGCACTAAAAGAAGTGACAGAGTCATACGTTAGACTGAGCATATTTGTAGTATTCTTATTAAGGAGAGCTCTGATTGATAAAATGTTTATTCGTGGCAGTTATCGTACTGTTAAATTTAAATATCCAACAGCCCTTTCTCTACATCTTTGATTTTAGGATATAAAATGATAACACTGGTGCACGTAGTTCAAGCTACCAGCAGAGGGAGGCCAATTCCTGAATATTAAATCTCAGGCATCAGCCCTCAGTGTGTAAGACTTTGCAGTGGTCTAATGCTGCCAGTATGATCCTTGTGAAGTGCTGGTCAGGCGGTTAAACAGCTCTGCAAACCCCCTCACACCACACCTGTCCTGCGTCAGAATTTGGGGGCATGCAGTCGATTTCTACAACTTCTTTTGAAAACTGAAAATTTCACTACTGATCTATACAAATGAGTGCAACACTATGACTGTCTTCCAGTTATCACCATGTTTAAACAATTACTGCGTCTCCCCTCTTTATGATGGTTGTACAACTTGTTGTTTCTGAAGCACAACCCGGCCACTTACCTCAGCAGGGATGTCCCACTGCAGCCTCTGAGGTCCTGGCAGGTTGGGGTGGGGCTCCCCATGGCAGTGACCTTCCTCACTATATCCCAGCTTAACAGGGTCCATGGACAGTACATGCTGTAACAAAGACTCAAGTATTAACATGATATTTCTTCAATGCTATTGTCTTAGTTAAGACTGCTGGGCTAGTTAAATGTATTCCTTTAAAAAAAAGAAACGAATATCCAAAAACTAGTCGTACCTCCCACAGATGGCCAATGATTGGAGCATCTGCCCAGGAATGCTCTGCGTTCAGTCCCATTGTACCATTCTTGAAAACTATGAGGTTAAAGGATTTGTCAAACCACCTGAATGAAAACAAAGAATAAACACCTTCAGTAAACTATAAATTAACTTGCGCCGCCTCTTATCATCAGAAATATAAAATGTATATACGTTATCTGTCCCACCTGTCGTAGCACTTTCCATGAAGCAGCGACTTTGCATAACTGTCCAGGGACTTGACTGGGTTGTTTTCATCGTACCGCTGCTCGGTGTCGTCAAGCGTCACACAGAAGGCTGCCTTCTCAATAGCGTCCAGAGCTTGCTTGTTCTTACCACGGCTGAAGTAGGTTTCACGTGCCTTGGCCCAGGGGGTCCTGCAGAGTGTCAAAGGCAGATGTGAGACAACGCCTGGAAGGAGTCACTTCTACTAAATACATACAAGTTTCTACTCACTGTGAGAAAAGCATCATATGTAGGAAGGAGTTGCATGCATTTTTGTGGTCACTGTCACGCCTTTCTACTTTCAAAACACTCTCACAGACAATTATAGCGCCTGACCAAAACATCTTTTTACTGTAAGTGAAACATTTTTGAAAGCGATTGTGCAGAAAAGCTCTTTTACATTTGATAAAAGCAAAGTTATTGGTATGTATTCAGTGTAACAGTGGCCTCATCGATTCACAGCTGCACCTTGCTCTATAATGCCACCCACCTTTCCCCTGCAGTGAGCGCGGCTAGTTTCTCCTCTCCTGGCAAGGGCTCCGACTTGTCTGCCAGGATCCTCTCCATCTGCTGCTCTATCTCCCGTGGCAACAGCAGCCGCCCGTCATAAAACATCCACACCTTGAAAAAGCGTCCCTTATGGAACACAGCTATGTGTTTGCTCTCGTTCATGTGCTGGAGGGTGTCTGGGAGGGAAGGACCAACGGTAAAGAGAGAGAGCAAACAGAAAACAAGAAAAGAAAGAAGAAAAAAAAAAGAAATGGAGAAGCGTTTGGGGAGATTAGTTGTATGAGCTTCGGTTTATAAATATTAATGATTAAAAGCTTTATATAAAAAAGTGAAAAAGAAGGCAGCAGGTCGAATGAAGTGTGGATATGACAGCATTTCAATCCTGGGAAGTGATTAGTAACCAGTTCTTGGTCCCAGTGTTAAAATGATGTGATATCCACAACATCCAGGGCAGTTTCTTTGACTTTTTTGTGAACATCCTTCTTCTTACTGAGTTATATTCATTTGAAGGGCAAAAAAACAACTGAATTCAAAGTGAAACTATTTGATGGGAGGGACTATCCAGTTCAAAAACTAAAGCAGCTTGAAATGGGAGTGCAGGAAGTGAGATGAAAAGGGAAAGTAATTTTGGAACGGGGCAGTGGTTTTGGAGTACAATGAATTGAGGCGATGTTTGTTTGAACATCACTGTGCAACAACCAAGAAAAAAACCAAATCATAAACATTATCCGCCTCTTTGATACAAAGTTACGACATTGTGTTGGTGATGCTGAGTGTTCAAACAAGCATTGCCCTTGTTACAGGCAAGACAAAGGAGAGGATGCTAGGAACAACCCCGAGAACAACAACAACCTCACATCCAGGTAATACTTAGCCTCCTGTGTTTCCTCTTACACCTCCAGCCACTGATAGCCCATTGTTTAAGTTTCTATTTAACATTATTAACACTACTTACTTTAAACAAACTTTTATTAAAACTGACAGTGACGCTCCATTGAAACATTACTATGATCTGTGTAGTTCTGTCTACAAACAACCCTTATTTAGGGTTAGTGCGAGTGGGGGTAGCATTTTTTTGACAAGGCAGCATAAATTGTCAGAACACCGGAAGGACGGGACAGGAGTGTGATGATGTGTGTGCAACTGCTGCAAACAGCTAGCAGCAGTTAGCGGCCAAGTGAAAAAACGTAACCGAGAACGTATGCAAATTGTGGAGACAACGCGATCTGGGAACTCATTATTCCTTACTCGTAAAACAGAGATGGTGAATGACTGTTATTGCCATGTTACGCCATCGTTTAGGCCACATTACACACCAACACTGCTGTCTTAAACATCAAACCTCCTTTGCTTGCATAATGCAAACAATTGTGGCATAATACTGCCATTGTTTTGTATAGTGCTAAAAAAGTTTGCATTAGTTGTCCTTTCCACACTAATCGAGCATGTAAGATATCATGTCAGTTCTTTTATGAATGAACAACAGCACTTAATCCTGAAGTGAAACCTCTCAGAGGTCATTTGCTATTTTTAGATGCATGCCCAAGAGCACCACTCAGGAGATGAGGTGATAATAGCTTTTAAAACCTTTTCAACTTTATGGAACACATTCTGAACTGTATGTGACGTAGTAAACATCAATGAACTTTATAAGTATGTATATATTCATGTTTGTACATATATATCTCTTTATGTATTCAGGCACGTCAGTGTTTGATATTTTCATGTCTTATCTTAACACTGCCACTATCACTATCGCTGTTTTGCCTTCTCAAACTCAAACATTAGATTTGAGTCACATGCAAATTAGTCCATGAATGTGCACAGACCAGCACACATGCATTATTAATCCATGGAGGTCAGATAATTTTTAATTCAAACAAATGGACAAAATGCCCCAAGGAAAGTACAGTAGGAGTAGTGTGGAGGAGGCGGCACTGCTAAAGACTCTACCTGTGTCTACACCTGGGACACGACTGGTGTTGAACATACGCTCGTATTGGGCTGAGCACATGGGAATAGTGTGTAGGAGCATGAGCTGAAACGCAAAAGGGGAGAGTCAAACACAGAGAGATGACAAACTAATTCACTAAAATCCCCAGAGAGCAGCGGCAGACAGACACCTACAGGGACAGGAGCATGGATGAAGTACAGAGGGAGTGATGTGAATTGGTATGGTAAGCAGTTTTAAGGAGCAGAAGGGACCTCAGGAGGCTGCCAGGGAGGGAGAAATGAGCAGGATCCAGAAACCAGTGGTCTGCTATCTCAATGCCACCAGCAAAGCCCTGATATTCTCAGTAGGACTTAGATTCAAATATGTTTATTTTCCAAATAAATGCCTAAATAATAAAGTTAACAAATGCCAATTCGAGGTAGGATGGATTCAGGGCTGTGCTGTTGAGAATGAGTCTAGAAGTCAGGGGTTTCCGATTGCCGTTGCCATGGCAATAGCTAGGGTCATAGGGTACGGGGGTCAGAGGGCACGGTGGAGATGTGCCCCCCTCTTACCTGTCTCCAAACCAGGGGTGCGGGTGGTGTTAAACATCCGCTCCCACTGAGCCGAACACAGAGGAACCTTGTTTGCCAGCAAGTATATCTAACGCAGCGTCCGACACAGCAAAGGGACAAAACAGTAGAACAGAGACAAACTGAATGTGAGTGTGTAACAGAGCAGGCACATGCATTGGTGTGTGTAAAAATGTATACAATCAGTCTTTGGAAGAGATAAATGTGTCTTTATGCAACATGTTGTGGAATGTGTGTCAGGATTGTGCAAATGTAAAAAGAATTTGGACCTAAAGGTAGAGTCAGCGATTCTTATCCAGTATACTTTTTTTCAAAGTCAGCGACTATCTTCACGTGGTCCACTAGCTGTCCTTTCTGTTTGTGCGCTGAAAAAAAAAAAAGTCTAGTGTTCGTAAACAGCCCTGGCTCTGTAAATGGGAAACAAATAAAGTGACTTGGACTGTGCCACGAAACACTCCGACCTATGTCTCTTCCTTTGCTTCTCCCGGCTGCTCTTCCTCTTCCACAAGAAATGGGGCTACACCATGACAGTATGAAATGTAAATAATATCTGAGATATTACCTTGCCAACTTGTTTTGAAAATATTTTACTTTCTTCTTTACCTGGGAATTACACATCTTTGCTTGTGTAGTGCCAACGTATCCTCGGGCAGCAGACACACTGGATTCTGCCATATTTCTCTTTTGGTCATATTTCTTTTAAGGTTGTTTCCTTGGCAATGTGCGTCCATGAATTTAGGGGGTAGAGCACAGAAGGGAGGGGTGTATTTGTTTGGCGGGAATCGCTAACTCCACCTTTAAGCGTCATGCAGGTTGGTAAAGGAAAAGGACGGACAAGGGAGCAGGAATAGATGACACTTGCGTGTGTCAGTAAAATCACCAGCATTCATTAAGCCTTAGTCACTAAGCCTTCAGAAAATGCTTGTGATCTCGCTTTGCCAGTAATCAAAGCTGCACTTCCAATATAAAAAGCAAAAAAGCGCAGTGCATAGCTCATTCCAAGGTCAGTGTTAGACATAGTGAGCTGAGGACATTATCAGGTTTCATCACGGTTGTGGATAATACAAACAAGAAAGGGTTGTGAAAGATAAGAAGCTTTCATTGTAAACTCTAAACACAAACTCACTAAGATAACAGTTATGAATCAACAAATCATAAATGATAAAGTTAAACATTTACAAAGGATTGATGTGATCAAATATGTACTAATTTAGTTTATATGACAGCTTGCACAATGGCTGTGGAGTAACCAAAGTCCAAATCCTTTCAGAAGTGAAAACAAAGAACCAGAGGAGCTTTATACTCACAGGTTTGATCTGTGCTCTGTCAAGTTTTCTCCTGTAGAGCATGATAGCATGGATGGCATTACCTGCCCGAGCAGCCTGGATGGAGGTGGGGAACACATACAGGAAATCCTGGAAAGAAAAAAAATAATAAAAGTAATTAATCAATAAATCAGTAACATTTCATCCAACATGTCACACTGGCCTGATAAACACAAGGTCATAAGACGTGACTTGCGAATGGAAACAGATGAACGCCCTGAACACAATGTCACTGTGTGATCCATCCATAAATTCTTTGTTGCCGTTTTAATCCAGGACTGCATGTACACACACAGTACATGACAGTACAGTACAGTCAAGTCCATGTCCAAGTATGCCAAATGTTCTTCCACTGACCCCATACCAGATCTGTCTCCACTGACAGCAGTGTTTTTAGTGATAAGACAGACACAGACATGCCTGTCCTGTAGCAGTGCCAGTCCAGTCTACTGTCTCACTCATATAGACAAAGATTTGGGAACTGTGTGTTTGTGTGTAGCAATTAAACTGCTCACACATTATAATATAGTTTAGCCAGCCAAGACACTAAAAGATCTCAAGACTGGAAGACTTTACAGGGTTTTACCAGTCTTATTCTTAAATGTCACATTCAAGGGCTTTTCAAAAACATTCCAGGCCTAATTCACTTAAATAAGAGGACCCAACACAGCATAATTTGAAGAACAGAACAATGTTATCTATTGTTACAACACTGAGAATTTTTATGATGAAAACTAGCAGGCTCGACAGAAGCTCACAGACCATAATCAAAAAGAGATAGAGGCTTAATGGTGCGAACACTTCGTGCTCAATCGTGCTGCTGTGTTACAGTGACACAGGAGACACACATGCAGATAACAGAACATGAATGATTTACTAATTTTAAGTTAAAAAAGAACTTCCTCATGAAGAAAGTTGAGAAGACAATTTTAGGAAGTTCGCTTAGATGAGGAAATTACAGCTGCCCGTCCGCAATAAAATTCAAACTCTATTTAGACTGAGAGGTTTTTGTTACGGATACAATTTAGTCTTCGACGTTGTACTTGGCTGCTCAAGAACTCATGTTACTATGTGTCACTTAAAATATTGTATATCAAACACGCCGCAGTTTATGTGACACACAGGTTACTCTGCAGCTCTGGTGACACATTCTTTTAAGATTACAGATTAACAGTTAATAATTAAGAAGGTAATCAGCTTTGTATATAACTATTTACCTTTCAGTTTGAGGTCACACTTACACAGCATACCTTGAGAAAATCAATTGGACCTAAATGGAGAAGCTTATGCTTAATCTTTAAATAAAGGCTGAGTCATTGTCTGCAAACAGATCAGGCAGTCTGGTCAAACATCTTACCATGGCATAATAGTTGCTGTTGACCATGATGGGTCCCCGGCCTCTGAGGTAAATATACTCCTCCCACCAGTCACTGACCTGTGCAAAATGAAGAGAAGGAGAGGTTAAAGGAACAGAGGGTGACACTTTTAGTCCAAAACTGTGACAAAAGAGCAGACAGGAGGGAAAAGGAGAGGAATTCTTTCTAACTCACATAGTTGGAGGCCCACCAGGACTTGAGTTTGAGGTACCACTGCAGTCTGGGTCCGAGGTTCTTCTCAAAGTCTTTAGCCAAGCCCTTCATTCGTTCATACCGCTCATCATCCATCAGTGGGTGCACTGACTCCAGGTACTGTCAACACAGAGAAATGCATAGTCACAAAGAGTGATGCAAAGGGTCATCAGTTTTAAACAAGGGGGGGGGGGGGGGGGGATTAGATAGGCAAGAAAAACTAGTTAGCCATTCTTTCTCCCCTGAAAGATAATGACAGGCAGACAGGAAGCCTGTTTTGTGGCTTTGTATTGGGAAACACAGTCAAGGGACAGAAGACGACCTGACGAAATTGAGACAAACCAAAACCTGCTTATTCAACTGGCTAGATTTAAATTACCCTTCTGCAGGTGTCCTTGACAGTGGGGAGAGGGAGCCGTGGCAGAGAGTTCTGGAAACTGTAGAGCATCGGCTTCCTGCCAGAGAACACCTTCACTAATACCTGGAGATGCAGAGAGGACAAGGGAGAGGACGGGCGGCAAAAATGATAAAGGTTACATTTTGCATTTCACCTGGAGACCTGCGGTTTATAAGACCAAACTTAAGTGCAGTGTAACACTGTACAGTATAAAAAGTTAACCGTGTTTAAATTAGAATATCAAATATATTAATGTTTGTTTCAACTCTTGTCTCTCATACATCTGGCTCCCATAAGATCTGACCTTTTCCTCCATGTGCGATGGAAAAAACCACAGTCTTTACTTGTGTGGAAAAGAAACGCACAAGAACATTCCTGTATGACTCGGCTCTAAAGTGAATTAAACAGAAGAGCACATTCATTGTCTCACCATCCACACACGAGTAGACCAGGACACAGAGCCATGGCGTGCACGCATCCAGCCATGCCACGACAACAGGCCCTTTAGGACATTCCTCATAATCATGATTATGGTGACCCACAGGCCCGTGCCCACCAGAACTCCTCCGACTATCCTCTGGCTGTCTGTAGACATGTATTGACTGTGGAAAGAGACAAAGAGAGAAAGAAAGACAGAGACAATTAATTTCATGTAACAGCTGCCAGACTTCCAAAGTCAACAGAGTCACATTTAATTATGACACACACACACACGCGCGCACACAAATCCTGAGCCTTTATGACCAATTGTAGCCAGTGCATTTTTATAAACTTAATAAGTGACATGGCTTTTCTTCAAATTTGTCAAACAGGTGCTCTATCCTTACACAAAACATGTACTCCCGCTGTGAGAAAAGGGACATTTGTGGAGGTAATAACTTATAACTAACAACTAACGACACTGTCATAAATATTGTCCTTGACTTAAGGGAAAGTCCCCAGTACTGTTGATAACAGAGGCATAAAACCTTTACGTGTATGGCGGAAAGCGTTTGTATTATATCACTGAACATGATCAACACTGTTATCAAAATATAGAGATGAGGTGTGGTGGACAGCAGAACTTAAAACAAACTTTGTAACTACACCTGGAGCTGCCACTTAAGGAGGCAAAGAGAAACATCTCGTAAATACTTCAGGCGTGTACATGACTGCATAAAGGTCGTACAAGCCGGAAGACGCCAAGTCAGATGCATTGCACCTCCACCACTACACATTAGTCAAGATAAGGCATTTTCGCTTGTTGGATTTTTTTTAAAATCTGAGTTAATAACTTCTTCCATGGCTTTTTCCATTTTCCAGCCAAAGTCCTACTACAGAAACGGCCAATCAGCATCGTGTGTGTTCAGTGCCTTCCTCTGTACCACAGTGCCAGAGTGTAAACAAATCAATATGGTGGTCATAACACAACGTGAATACAGCTCTTCTGCGTTCCATATTGTTTTAGAAGGACAATAATGGAGGGTTTTCGAATGTCTTTGTGCGCTTACAGAAAACAAACAAACATGCTAACACTGTGCCATACTCCTGTGGCCTTACCTGATGGGTATGTGTTGGCCCAGTTTGGCAACCAACCCGTGAGAGGGATCCAACTGATAATATTTATTGTAGGACATGTAGGAGACAACCACTACCATGAACCCACCAGGGCTGCCAGGGTACACACCGGTCATTACCCCATTCTGTGGAAAGGTAAACCAAATGCAGGGTTAGAAAGGTTATCTGAGTCACAAAGAGCAAAGAATCTGAAAAGATATAGTTTATAAAATCGCAACACAACAATTTGGATCCTGCTGACATCTGCGAGATATTATTAATGATAGACATCCAGAGAAAATTAGGAATGAGTGAAAATGCTAGCAGGTCTCTGGGTTTGAGTGACTCTGTGAACTTTTTGTAAACAGACAACTAGGCCAAAGGCTAGGAACACAAAGAACAGACAGGAAGGTTACTGTAACTATTGACTCATTGTGTGAGAGAGAGTGACCTTCCAGTGTGATATAGTACACAACACGGTTACAGTAACTCTGTCAGCAAATTTCTGCTCATACTATGCAGAAGCCCTTTGGACTTTGCCCTCCCATGTGTCCATCACTTCTCACCTTGAAGCGAATGAACCTTTTCTTCCAGGAGTGGAGGCCAGAGAGGTAGATCTGGCGTAGGGCCTCGTGGCACAGCTGGAGGTCAATGCCATCAGGAGTGACGGTGAACTGGAAGGCCACCGCCTGGTGAGCTTCTGCCATGGTGGCTACTACTGTATAGGGTCACTGATGACAAGAAAAGATGATCAAGTTAGTGAACGTTGCGAGAGAGTTTATATCAAACATCACATAACATTACTTCAAGAATGATCAGATTACAACAACAATGAAAAATCACTACATTTTGATATCTGGATGAGGCTGTAACAGATTGTTGTCAGGCATATATCAGAACAACCTTTCTTATTCCTTGAAAACACTGCAGGCTTACCTTAATTACAAGGTTAAATCAGTTTAAGCTCTTTCTAGGGAGACAGCCACTGAGTAAACACTGAGGTAGATGCATGACTCCATTCTTACTGAGAAGCACAGTATATATGTTCAGAGGCAAAATTGTGATAGAGCTAAAACATGGAAACATATGTGCTAGATGAGCAGCTGCTTCAAATTACTCTACAGTACACCCCTCATTGTGCTGCCATTACTGTAGTTTTGTGTGCCCTTTCTTAGTTATTATAGCCCAACTCAATTTTTTAGATGGTCTCTCATCATCTTGCAACTCAACTTGACTTTCATGTTGTCTCATATCTAAGGACGGTGGTTATTTTTAGAGAAGACGAGCCAAACACACAACTGTGGCCAAATCATTTGACTCCGTCTCAGAGAGCTACTAGTGTCTGCCGTTTGTGCCCTTTCCAACAAAAATGTCATGTGAGCTGGCACCAAAATCTAAGGTTATTTATAAAAACTTACCTTCAGATATCAGAGTACAAAGTTTGCATCCCAAACCGACAACAATTTTGCTGTTGTCCTGCATAAGAAATGCTTAGCAACAATTATTATTAACTATTGTCATTTAATGATTAATGGTATGTCGTTCAAAAATCATTTAATTACTAGCTAAACTGGTTGTTCAGGCTGACACTAAAGCAGATGCACTGGGATGTTGAACCACTGAACTGGTAGGACGGGTGTGGCATCTTTTACGACAAGGGAACTGCTGCGAGGACAACTATTTCATTCAAAACTACGACTCCATTTGTTTTACATTTGTTAAAACTAAGTGAGCTACTACATGTCCACATAATGAAATTTTTGAGTTACATTATTTTAATCGGAGGTTGTAAGTGAGTAAAGAGAGTAAAGAGAGTGTGGAGATGAAGGAAAGCTTGGTGGAAACTGATATCTTCCCCCTCATGGGTAGTGGAAGAGTTCTTGTTACAACATCTTATCATAAAGGGAGCTCTGGGAAATCATGTTTGATCAAAGGGGAGTCTGGTCTAAAGCTCATATTTTGGCAAGCAGGTATTACTAATGCTTACCTTACCTGGTATCTTAGACTGCAGATTTCTTGTTTACCTCATCCTCTGTAATTGGGCACAAAACAAGTCTACTAATCTTGAGCTTTATCCACGGTCTTAGAGGGTTCATTTTAAATTACATTAGTTAAGCCTCTATTTCACCATCACCAGACCAGCAGTATGTGCACTGCAGACCACCACCTGGATGATGAAACTGAGCTGCTGTCGCCACACAAACATACACATAAGGTACCTATCTGAAATGTGATTCCACTGATTGTATAGCTGATGTTACGTTAAAGAGGTCATATTATGCTAATTTGCAGGTTCCTTCTTTTGTTTGGGGGTCCTAGTAGAACAGGTTTACATACTTTCATTTTCAAAAAACACATTATTTTTCTCATACGGTGCATTGCTTCAGCATCCCTTTTCACACTGTGTCTTGAACGCTCTGTTTTAGCAACGCAGTGAGAAGTCTCACCTCTGTTCAATCTTTGATGAGAGTTGCACATGCGCATTAGGATGTAGCCAATCAGAGGCAGAGTAGGGTGGGTCACGCTGAGCAAGGAAGTGTGATCTAAAATAACGCTGCTACAGCAGTAGCAATTTAGCAATTGTTCGTCTGCTGACTGACTGGAGTGTATATATTTCATAATATATATAAATATATGTATATTTATTTAAAGCCTGTTACATAGTGACTCACATAAGTTACGGAAGTAAAGGCTCGACTCCAAACCGGGTGTTTCAGGCAGTGCAGGAGCAGTGTTTTCTATGGGAGAGAGTAACTCCCTTTGGCATGGACTGTGGGCTTTTCCACTTTGCAGACCTTTTACATTCACAACAATGCTACATAACACAATAAAGGAATGGAAAACCCCAAAATGGCATAATACAACTCTTTGAAGCTTGGCATCCCCATGGTAATACCTTGCTGTATTTGGATTACACTGGCTTTTTTTTCTTCTTCTCTACAACTACAGGAAGGCTGTGCTTAGTTTCTGAAAAGCAATGCCTTTCTCTTTCTCTTTGCAGAGTCCATTTTTCATTTCATTCAACAGGAACACTCTGGAAGCAGGACACGTCGTTTCTACGTTTCCAGAACCTCGGAAGGAGCATCCACAGAGCAGCATTTCAGCAGCCAGTCCCCTCCCCCCCAGCTACTTTCCCACATCACATGATCCACCCTGTGCTGCAGAAACTAGGGGAAAGGTCGCAGCGCTACGCCGCTTAGATACCGGTCAAAACAGGCAACATAGTCCTTACCGACGCTCGTATGTCGGCATGCTTATTCAGTCGTGGTTGCAATGAAGCCCCCGAAAACATAACATTTGTTTTTTGATGTCGTATAATCGGCCATTGTCCGTTTTTTCTATATTTTAAAGCATATGCAAACCACTGTCTTACCATTCATCAATCATGCCAACCACCCCCAGCTCTCATGAACTTAAGCGTTGCGTTTCTGTATATTATCAAACTGACCGCAAACGCCACATCATCCATCTCGTAAAGCCCTTTTTTCAGTCATCATTAGCCTACTAAACACCACAGTCACTCTGCACAAATGTAGGTTACATTTTTTTTTTTTTTTTTGTGGTATTATATCAAGTATCCTGCCCACGTGGTCTGTGTGAAATGGGGTCACTAGTGCGCAACCCCCCACTGGTGTGAATCAACTATGTGTTATTTATTTATGAGAAATAATCAGCACTTTCAGCCACGTCCCAATGAACAGGTGTAGGTTTGTGATGCCTCTACAAGAGAGGACACCATGACAAACCAGCTTTTACTGACCTTCACTGGCAGGTGACATTTACATGCACACATCTACCTTTATAAAATGTCTCTTTTGCTGCTGTCACACATCACAGGTACACACACACTACCTTGAACTATTACTGAATAATATAACTGTGAACGTTTTGTATGAGAGCTGCCAGGTTGGTTGTCCATGGATGACCTTTACCTGGACTTTTGCCTACATTCATGTTATCAACAACCAGTCAGGAGTGCCAACTAGGCTCATTGAACACAAGATCACAATACAGGTTAAATGTTTTTAGCAGGTAGTCAGTGGAGGCCTCTTTAACATGTATTTTTACCACCAAACCAAGAGTACCTATGTCTGTGAGTCACCAGACCTCCCCTCGAGATTAAGTTTCGACTTTCACGAGTCATAATTTACCTGCAAACTTAATTTCTGACAGCTGCAAGGCCACACAATCCTCCCGATAATGTCAACGCAAAAGGTTAGAAAACCTACAGTCCGCTACGTCATGTAAACACCGCACAGCTCTGCGCTGTACGCCGACAAGGAAATGCAACAACCTGACATCAACTGCGCACAGATCGCGACAGTTTTCATCTGGTTTCTTTCCAGGGTTGTTGTTGTGTTGTTTTTCTCTTTTTTTCAAAACCCCTGCAGGTTTATTTGCACAGCTACTCACAAACCCGCAGACAAGAAGAGTCAACACTAAACTGAAACACACTCTGAAAGAAAGGAGCTTTTATTACTCACCAACCCTTCGGATCAGACTGAGACAGCAGAGCTTTTCCGATCTGACGAGGATGTGACACGGCTCGGCTGTCGGCGGAGACTGCTATACACACTGCATGAATGGGAGCACAGACGTGTAGACAAAGCCTGCCCCTTTTGGTGGCATACTGAACACGTCCAGGAAATAACAGCGCCCTCCAGAGGTCTGTTGAGCCATAGAAAGGGTTGTTTGAGGACAGCAGGTGAAGTGGTGATGCTGAAAATGGCTTCACAAGACAGCCTGTACCCAGAACTCCATGTGCCCAGTTGTGCAAGGGATGGGCACAATCTATGTAGTCCAATAGGAGTGGGCAATATGGAGAAAATCCTTCTCCATCATGGTATAAAGTATTTTTTTAATCACAATATGGCATATACCATAAGAGTAGACACAGTCCAGCCACATACTAGGTTACAGGGGTTTAAGGATACACCGATCTGGATCGATATATGGATTCAACGATCAGCGATCCAACAGCATCAATGCAAAGTGAAAACATCGATTCACATCGCTGCCATCGTTAAGATACGCCTTTATTTTGAAATTCCCATGGCATGTCCATGTCACAGTTTCTGTCCATGTGCAGCTCCTTTCCAAACAGTGCTTTCTTTTTATTAAAAAATAATAGATGGTTTTCCATTTAAAAGTTTGGAACCATTGATAAAATAATATTTCCACTGAATAGTTCAGTAATAAAATTGTCAAATCACATTTTAGTTGCTTTTTGTGAGTTGATATAAATGTACCTGATTGTGTTAAATGGGCAGATGATATCATCTCATATCGAATTGATTTGTGACATTTCCTACAATGGTATAATACAATCAGAGCTATTATAGGATGTCTGCTATCATGATATAAACTACATGGCAAAATCTCTGATGGTTGTCCTATCGACCGACCCTCCAGTCTAATAAGATAATAATAATAATAAGATAGCTTTGCAGAAAATCAAATCATCCACTGGTGGCAGTTCCTTCAATACAGGAAGTGGACATTATGAAAGCCCTGCAACAAACACTTAACTGACATACATTTTGCATCCCCGACAACATATATGATACACAGCAATGCTCAGTAACAACACTATAACACAGTGTAAACAAAAACAACATATATTTAACAAAGGCAGTATTTTTGCTAATTTGAACGTATTGCTTTATATTGTGTATAGGTGTTCATATTTAATATTTCCACCCCCTTTATCTGATTAATATTGACACCATCTCACCAATATGCCACCTCAAAGTCAGGCAATGTTGGATACACTGTCGTTAAGTTAAACATGTAGCCTGATAAAGAATAAGCACCACTGGAATATTGTATGCAAATCATTTGATTACCTAAAAAACGGTATAAACATGCAGGGGAACAACTTGTTGGCAATCATCATAATGTACTGTAAATGTCAGAACTTACATGTCAGCTACAAGTAAAACAGGTATTTTCACTTGTGGCTGATTAGACCTTTATTATCTCACAGCAGCACAGGTTTTGCTAATGAGCGGCATCCCAGTCAAAGATTCCAGCGACCAGTATGTTCAGTACCAGGGCTCTTGAACTGACATACCTATGCCGCAATCTTTCATTTTAATAATTACTTCCTGTGCCGAGGGCACACATTAGGGTGTGGTTCGAGAAGGCAAAACAGTCATTTCAAAACCAGGGGAAAAAGCTACACAAGACTAAATGAACTTCAGACACAGGGTGGCACTGTTGCTCACTCTAGCAGCCCATTGGACAATCCTCATGCAAAGGCAATGGATCAAATTACAGATTTTAATTTTGTATTAAACTTCACTGTGTTCTGTGGTTTGTTATTTATAGCAATTGGACTGGAAACCAGCTGTTGTAGTTGTTCCTCTTTTGTGTTACACCTAAAACAACTGCAAGACGTGGTGACCACTACACATTTAGCAGAAGACATCCACTGCTGACCTGACCTGTATTTAAGGTGACACATAACAGCAGTGTGGGGGTGTTGTCAGAGGGAGACATTTCCACGATGAAAAGTGCACTACTGTAAAAACCAAGTGGTCAGGAGGAGTGTGATAATACTTTTCTGCAGTTAAGATACATTTTCAACTGCTAACTGGCAGCAAAAGTTGTTAATACTGCCTGTTTCATTTTAAGGATTTTAAAGTCATTTGTACTTGAATGCACATTTTCCATGTGTATCTGCCCCTGAAGATGCCTTTTAACCCTTGCCATGATAATCACAACATAATCATCAAAAGATATTGCCTTTTTTTTAATTCCACACATTCTTCCTCCTTTTTACAACCTGGTGCCTGTATTACCCCCAATGCAACTTAGCCACTGAGTAATGTCACTGGAGGCAGTTTAGCAGATTGCATGCAGCTTCCTCTTGAGCCACAAAAGACTCTGTTGGCTGCTACTTTTTCACATATTACTCTTTAATGTGAACAAATGATTTATTGATCTTTCTCAGATTGTTAATTTGAGTAGTGGTTCAAATCCCATTTCACTTACAATCAAGCCCTCTCTGGGACCCCCATAAGAGAGCACATCCACTATTTCACTAGCAAACAATAAACAGAGAGAAAAGTCAGAAAAAGTAATGAGCATTTTGTGTTACAGATATATATGTTGTACTTGTTTATCCCCCAGGTGTGGGAGATACTGAGACAAAGAGAGACAAGTTCAATAACAACACATTAGACACAATATTAGACAATGTGTTAAATAGTCTAGTTATAATTTATTTATTAATTTATAACATGTCCTGCAAAATATAATTTAATTTATCAGCCATTATCTTATGTATTATAGCTTATATATCGATTTCTTTTGTCTTCTATAAACGTATACTACTCCCATAATTAATTATATATGTTATAATAATTGAAGCAAGTATGTATTATCCAGCATCCACTTAAACCCTCACCATTTATATATATATATATACACATACACACACACATATATATATATATACACACCCATAAATAAATAAATAAATAAATGAACAACCAATACAATAACCATCATAATCCCCTAGTGAATTTTAAAGCCCTTCTCCATCCCTGTACCGTAAAAAATCATGTTATTGTACAATTGTTTTTAAAATATTGCACCTTCAATGTGTAAAATTGGTGGAGTTAATCCAGGGTACATGCAGGAATCCTGAAGTTAAATTTAATACCTTTTTTAAGACCCTTTCCATACATTTAAAGATCTCTTTGCCACTTCAAGTTCTAACCAGTTACACACTAGTTACACTAACTTACATTTACTATATACTGATAAACAGTCTTAGTTTGTGGTAACTCCTTATCAATACAACATAAATCAAATGGGCAGGGCGGGAACAAAGCGTGACTAACCCAGTACAGGGTTTATTTGAATGAAACCATTAGAAACCAGTATTTGACCAATAAACAAAACAGTTGACAAAACTAAAAATGAAATATATTAAACCTTGGTGAGCTTCAGGAGGGTCATGTCATGTAGGAACTCTCTCACAAATACACAGTGGTGGGAGAAGTATCAAAATCTTTTAATCAAGTCAAAGCAGCAATACAACAACGTAAAAGTACTCCACAACAGGTAAAAGTCCTGCATTCAAAATCCTACTTAAGTAAAAGTACTGCAGAAAATTGGCCCTGTGACTGATATATTATTAGATAATTTATCATTAGATTATTAATATTGCATCAATTCTGTTGTAGCTGTAATTACTTTATAAACTGCTCGGTAGTTTCACCCAGTGGCCCCTCCAAGGGTTCACAAGATAAATCTGAGGGGGGCTGAGATTATTAATGGGGTAGAAAATAAGAAAAAAAGTTCTGCGACACAAATTTGTATTTATTTTTATTTATTCTATTTATAGTTTTACCTCTAAGAGCCTCATATATCTATTTAAATTAAACCATATGATGAGTTAAGAGGGGAAATGTCTGGTAACAACTCGTGGTCCTGCAATGATTCATTTGAGGCAAACTTTACCTATTTGGATGAATATACGTATTGAAAACAAGCTATGAAATGTAATACCTTGGACAATGTCATTAAAGACTTTTAAATACTTTTTAAGACCCCCAGACACCCTGCACCTGAATGTCTTGTGTTTATCCAGCAGAGGGTGCAAGATAACAATTTTTGTGAACGCATATATTTCACCTGGTTATTTTGTTTGCAACTATTAATTTTAACCTTAAAAACTGTTCTGGTGTTTACTAAATACCTAAATAACATGAATGTAGCTACAACAAGCTAGCATCATAGCATTAGCTTGTTGCTAACCATTCAACGGCTGGTTAGTTGCTAGGAGGGATTTGCTATCAGCTAGCAAAACATCAGTTTAAAACACAGATTTAAGGAGGGAAAACTGATTTAATTATCGTATTTTTAGCGAAAAAACCACGTTAAATAAGACGCTTACCGTCTTTTTAATCCAGCTCGTGCTCTAAAAACAGCCGCTGTTCAAAACTTTGGGCGCCCCCCCGCCTCTTGCTCGTGCGCGGCACTGTCACCGGTGGTGAAGCCGCCTGGCAGACAGCTGCGGCAGCGGCAGCCAGCTCGCGGCATGTGGAGCTGGGCTGTCGGTGGAGGGGAGGAGGAGGAGGAGGAGGAGGGGAGTGAGCGAGCGAGTTGAGTCCGTTTGACCAGCATCGATTTCAGCGAAGCTAGTCGACAGTCGGGGACGAGCCTTCAGCGCGGTGACAGCTCCCCCGGACAGCGAGGGAGAGAATGGGAGAGTGGGTTTAGAGTCTCTACTTGTAGGTACAGCGCAGACGAAGAAGAAGAAGAAGAAGACGAAGAAGAAGAAGAAGTAGGAGACGAAGAAGAAGAAGAAGGAGAAGAAGAAGAAGAAGAAGAAAGTCGTTTGAAAAGGTGAGCAGCGACGACGACTGAGCGTTTAGCGTGTGTACTACACTCACTTTACAGTTATTAGCTCTGGAGACACGACAATGCGGGTGGCCATCTCTTTATCAGCTCCCTTTGTGTTTGTGTTTTTTTTTTACAACTTGCCTTTAATCCCGCTACAAGCCACCAAAGGAAGCTAAAGGTCCGCTGAGTGTAACATCACTACCGTGCTCGTGATTTACACAAATGAAGATTTACGCTTTCTTCTCTTCTGGGGACACACTCGTCTTCTCGTAAGCCAGACAAACCCTTTCCTGCGGTGAGGACAGTGAGTGAGCGCTTCTCTTGGGGGAATTTTTTGATTTTTTTGCATCACTCTTCACGGGCTTTCCAGCAGTTAAAGAGCACGTTAACCTCCGGCTAGGATGGTGAGATGTGTATGTTTTTTTTTTTTCTGGTGTGTTTCCTGTTTGGTTGAGAGATGATCTGTTTCTTGACATTTAGTTCCGCATTTAAATCAGTGTATACATAGGCAGGTATGAGACAAGTGTAAGTGTCAAAATCAGGAATTATACTTCTGATCCACATAATGCGATATTAGTTACTTCTTAATGGACACACAGCGTGATTTTTACCCTTCACATCCCCACTACACAGACCACAGATGCTCCAGCATCCAGAAGTAGGCCAGCTACTGGTCTGTATGTCATGTGCCATGCGTGGTCCCCTTTGGAAGGTTAACTGGGCGTCTCACTGGTTCATACATGGAGTGGGGGGAGGTTGCAGACAGTCTGAGTGAAAGATCTCCAGCTGGATTTAGCCCCTCATCCTCTGCCAGATGTCTGGTGGTCATTGTTTTACTCTCATTTGTCCCCTCCTCATTGTGTTTTTTTGTGTAGCAGATGTGCATGCTGCTAGTGGCGAGTGCACATTTCCTTACATTTTTGAATATGCACTGTCATTAATTGACCCACATTATGTGTGATGGCATGTGAAGGAAGCTGTAGGAGACATAATGTGTTTGCTCATGCATGTTTGCAGTTCTGTGCTCATGGATGCACGTGATCTAATCGTAGTTCAAGCTTACAGTCCACAGAGGCCGTCTTAGAAGCTTCTTATAGCAATGAGTTATTTTTTTTGCTTACCTGTGCACGCACACGTCCACAAACCTATGTAGCAATCGCTAGACACGGAGCATTTTGTATTTTTTGTTGTTGCTGTGTTCGGCCTTTAGTGTGTGTGACACTGTGCATGTGGTTTTGATGAGGAGTCCCACACCGGAAAGGTGATAGCACTGATGCTATACTTTTGTGTGACAAGTAGCATGTGAGAATCTGATATCAAACCAGGAAACTTGTCACATGGTTAAAAAAAAAAAAAAGAGTTATGAGATCAAAACCCAATGAGTCGACCAATCGTCAGATTTATCGTGATACACATTACAACTAGGGTAGTTAAAACATGGTGGTCTGATGTATAGGATTTTCCTCCCTTATAAGCTGATTGGATCAGTGATAACATTTTACGTAATGTATATTTTCTTAATGGAAAACACTTAACTTTGAATGGGTGCTAATAGAACTTGTATTTGTTGAAGGCTTTCAGGCACTTGAACGTGCTCATGAACAATGATCTGACTGCCCTCCCTGATGCCAGCAGGATGTGAGCCACGTGTGAGGCAGAGCATGTGAGCCCTTATTTTGTTTTTATGCCAAGTGAATGGGCCTCAGTCTGCAGCATTAGCCAGTTGATGATTCAAGTCTTTTTCATTTTTTTCCTTACTGTATCACCACTCACTTTGAGGCATCAAAAGACATTGATTGCTCTACTAAGGAAAGACACTATCTCAATGCAGAAAAACACGATTTTTAATGCCATTAATAGCTTTATCGTCACTAAATCTCAAGGCCTCACTCTCACCAAATTCATGGTTCTCTCATAACTCTCTTCAATCTGCATTGTATTCTGTTGTGATAATATTATTTCAGTGAAGAGGCATCAATAGCCTTTTTGTAATGCTGAATGGCGGCTTTATGATAGATGTCAAAGGCCAACAAACGCACCACTGTCACAAAACGCACCAGATAGTGAAGCCTTTTGCCAAACACAAAGACGACAGAGAGGCTTTAGCCCTGCAATGTGACTCACGAAATGTCTTTTCAGAGTTTCAGTGTTGTCTTTATAGATGTCATGAAATTTAGCCTTCATGTACATACCCCTTCTTATTTTGGTCAGGGTCACGAGGTCCCTATAGCCTGTGTCAGCACACACTATAGGTAATATGCACAGGCACTCTCTGGACACGTTCTCAGTCTGTTCTAGGACTACGGTCAGACTCATGGTCACACCTACATGCTATTTCAAGTTTCCAGTGCAACAAACCTGCATGTGGTGTGGACTGTGGGAGGAAACTATCGCAGGCACAACATGCAAACCCCGCACAGAAATGCTTCAGCTGGCTGGTGGATCTGAACACATGACTAATACTTAGTTATTGACACTGCCACAATGATGATAGTCACTATTAGCACATTTTCTAGGATATTAATACACCAAATTTCTTCATAACCCTTGACTATTATGAAATATATATTACATAACAGTCATAATTTGGTTTTAGGTTACTACTAGAATAGGTTTACATGTTTTAGTGCTCAAAAAACATCAGTTTTCTCATACTGTCCCACTTGACAGAATGAGAAAACTGATGTGCACTAAGTTTCCCCTCTGTCTGAAACGCTCTGTTTTGGCTCCTGTCTCAGTAAGGCCCCATCTCACCTCCCGAATACCCAGTCCACTCTGATTGGTCAGCTTGCACACGCCTGAGCCAACACCATTAACAACAATGGAGCAGCTGTGCTTAATCAGTTCTTATGTGCCACACTAGCAGCTAGACATAAATTATGCAAATGTGTGACATGGTGACATAGTGTGATGTCACAAAGTCCTGGAATTAAAGGCGAGACTATTGACGAGGCGTTTTAGGAGCATTGTTTTCTGTGGGAGAGAGGAGCTTTTGTTGATGTGGACTTTGACCTTTTTAACGATCTTTTACATCAATCGATCAATATTGGTAATCAATGAATCATAATTTAACAACGGTTAGAGCTTTTCAAAGTGATTGATATCTACCTTTCCCTTTCTAATATAATAGCATTTGAATATCTTTGAGTTTAAACTGTTTGTCTGACAAAACAAGCTATTGTTGGGGTGGGAAATCGTGATTTTGTTTTTAAATTTCATGCCTAAATATCAATTAAACAATCGATACAATGAGAGTACTTGACAATGAAAATAATCATCGGTTGCCGGCAGACCTACATGCCACACAGAGTGATAATTATACTGCACCATCATGTGTTGGTCCATAACATTCAAGCTCTGCCAGAAACCAGTGTGAAACTTGCCTGAGCTGAGTTTGTCTATAAATTAGCCAAACCTAATCCCCACACTCTGTCGTTAGTGAAATTTAGGTCACACTTGTGTTGAGATTGTGGATTGTCACTTAGGCTAAAAATAGCTACACCGCTGAGGAGATGAGTGATGGCTCTCTGGGATAATAGCCCAAATAGTTGTTTGTCTTTTGGCATTTGTATAAAGGCTAAATTGGGCGATCTTGGAATTTCCCCTCTATGATTGTCTCTAGCTTGTGTCTTTTTTAGATGCCATCTTAGATTTGTTTTTGCTCTGAATACTTAACCTCTCTCTGTTGTTGAGCACAATGAAATTACAGTTTCCCTCCAGTATAAAGCTGCTTCCCTCCTATGTACCATAATCCTCTGCTTCTGTACACGAAAACTATGATAACTTAATCGCCAGTGCTGTGTGCATCATTGAAGCATAGCATAGCATAATTTCTCCTCAGCTTTTGACTTTAGTCGAGCGGATTTTGGTCCTAGTTGAGCCTTACCCACTGGGTAACATGTTCTCTATGTGTTCACCTTTTAAAATTATTTAATCAGTTTGCATGTAAAAACCAATGCTGTGCTGTGGTGCGGTTAGGCATTGGGGAAATAAGTCAACTCTCGCATACATCGCAATTCTGTCTTGATGCAGCAAAGTCAGTAATCAATAATGTAAAACCTAATTTTGGACATTATGATCTCCAGTAACAATTTTGCAAAACAAGGCTGATTGGATGCAACAGACATAAAAATTCAGTTTACTGTCTTGGAGAAAAAGACACCAGAAAACATTTATATTTAAGACCTCAAATCAATTGATTGTTTATAGTTTAATTGTAATTAATTGAATAGCTGACAACTAACCAGTTAATGGTTGCAGTTGTAGTTGTTGTGAGTTAATGATCACCAGGCCTGATCTTGGCTCAGTGAAGGAGGTCTGTATTGCAGAAAGATCTGTGGAGTTTTTCCAGCGGATATTGAAAACGGTTAGATAACTGATGGACTTGACAGTTAGTGCGTGGTTGCAAAATCCTCCCTAAACGCTGTGTATTTCCCCTGTGCATTTTTAAATCCTGCATTATTGATTGCTCAACTTCATATTCTAATATGAGTTTACAAAGCTTTTATGATATAATAGCACTCGTTCTTTAACCTCCAGATGAGAGCTTTCCCCTTCAGCTTCACTGCTAGCATTAGGACGCCATCCTTACTAGGAAGAAGATCCATTTATGAGAATGTGGCTTTCTCAGCGGGATCCTGTGGTTTTGTGTTTATGAATACTGTTCCCTTGACATTCCTGTCCTCCTCATACCATCCCTTGAAAAAGTGCTGCCACTCTGGGAAACAAGGCCTCTCTGGCTGGCCTGCTGCTGCAGCTTCTGTAACTTTCTGTGGTTATTGTTATATTTAGACTACCCCCCTCCCCCCAGGTAACAGGGTGAGACAGCAGCAAAGGACCAGAGCTTGTTCCCAGGCTGGGTCAGACGCAGGGTGAGGTGATAGAGAGCCCCTTTCCTCAGACTCCAGCTTGTTATTTCCTCTGTTAAGATGGGGAAAAGGTCAGGTAATTCGAGATGGTCAGTGCTGTTGGTGAATCTGCATTCTGTGTGCTCAGCTTTGGAGAAAAAAAAAAGTTAAGTTAGAGTGACAGTGGTGATACAGAGTAGAGCAGGACAGAAAAGCCCCTTGGGGACAACGAGCTATTCTGAGCCATGTGCTTTTCCCCAGTCCCTGTGCTCTGGATGTTTCGCCCGTGGGTCACACAGTCTCTGTGTCGCTGCTATTTTCTATGCATAAACACAAACACTGCAGCCGTACAAAAGAATTGGAGGGAGACGGAGGAAAGAGAGGCTCAGACAGACAGAAAGAAAGACAAGGAATCTGTTGTTGAGGAGACTTTGTGGCTGGCCGTCAAGGCTGCCCAGCAGTATTCTCGATTGGCCTAATTTGGTATCATTCGCCTCGCTGTTCTAAGTTGATTTCCTACGTTATGTGGTCTCAGTGGTCGTCTAAGTTAGCACACAGTTTGTCATGCTTTGCTGTGAGTCAATAGCCACTATGTTCAGGTCCTCAGAGGAACCACTGGGGAAAGGGTAAACAATTGGCCATTGTCCATGCACCATCACACCTGCAAAACACATGTTTGGGAGCATGGGGCTTTTGCATTTTTACATTTGCGTCCTTGTTGTTTGTCTGGAAGGTGACGGTACTGAAATATCTTAAGGCTGCAACCAACAAACATTTTCATTCAGCAGTCCAAAACCCAAAGACTCTTCATTTACAATCATAAATGACAAAGAAAAGCAGCAAATCCTCACATTTAAGAAGCTGCAGCCTGCAAATGTTTGACCTCTTTGCATGAAAAATGACAGAAACCAGTAATCGATAATCAAAATTGTTGGCAACTAATTTCTTGCAAATCGATTAATCAACTAATTGTAGCTCAAGTATATCCTTGTACATGATTGGCCATCAGTACAGTGTGATTTTTATACCATCGTGTACTATGAATTTACACTGAATCACTGTCTGGCTTACACTAGCGCCTTGAACCTACTGTTATCCAGTCTGAGCAGCTTTAATGTATCTCTGAAGTTCCATCTGGACTCCATACCTTCCTTCATAGAGAGAGACGACTGTTGAACATCTCATACCAGCCTGCTTTGATTTCCTCTGGGGTGACTCTGTGATATTCTTGGTCGCTGAGGGGGCTTCTTTTGTAAACCATGACTTTGTTTTCAACTGCCAAACCAGCGTTGTGTTGAGAGGAAATTAACAAAAGATCTGTTCAGAGTTTGAACTGCAGTCTGTTGTAAGAATATGTGATCTGGGAACAGGGATTACTTTATCATCAACACTGAAGCGTCCTCACCTTCTTTACAGTGACCAAGAAATCTGTTTCTCAAGGAAAAGATTTCAGATGAATTTCTCACAGCTACCTTGCCGCTCTTGAAATGGACAACCTCTGAGAATGATCTAATTTCCTTCTCTCTATTTTCTGCTCCTCTTGGTCTCATGCATGCTTACATGCAGATGCTATGTGTCTGACACCCATTAAAAACTGGAGCTCTGAAGCATCTGGGACTTCAGACGTCTTCATGTGGAAATTAGAGCCATGTGGTCGCTTGTTAGCCTCCTTCCTTTTCTGTCCTGGAATGATACGCTCGTTCTCCACAATCACCACGAGCCTTACAACGTTTAGCATAGTGTCAACACTTAGGGATAATAACATAGAGTACATTACGAGACACTCTTTGAAGTACATTACTGTGAATTGAATTAGTATTGACTGCAGTAATTACTGAAATGATGACCTTTTACTTGTTCACATAACATGGATCTCCTTGTCAAAAGATGTACAAAACCACAACAGTTGCTAAAGTAGTTAATTAAATTTGTGTTATGATATCTTTCAGAGGTGTCACACACTATAACACTGTGCGGTCACATTCAGCAGCACACATGTCATGGGATGTCCACTGCAGACAGGCAGGAAGAGATTCAACCACACCGATGACAGACATGTGATAAGGTTTTCCCCTGGTTGGTTGATCCATTTATGAATCATCAAAATAAGATGGTATTTTGTGTCTTTGGTAAGTGGTGGGTGGTAAAATCCAAGGGTAAAGTAATCTAAACATGCGCAGGACAGATGATGGTTCGTAATACATGTCAATAATGAATGACACCGACGGATGATGGGAGAGGCACGGTGTGGGAGTATGCTCTGTGAGGTTAACCAGGTTAAATGAGCACATGGCCCAGACTTGTCTGATCTCAGAGCCTGAGAGCATCTTTTGGCTGACCACACAGCACTGACTAATCATTCAGCACTAAAGAGAATGAAGCATCTGTCACATTTTCCTCTGTCACGCCATCCACAGCAATTTGGGGAGGGGGTTAGACTACCAGCTATGAAAATTTTGATCAGAAAATTTGATAGAATCTGTCAATGCAACATCTGTCAGGATGAAGCAGCACCTACACAGTAACTTCAGCTATTTGTGTCTTCGCTGTGTTGATTTAAGATATCCACACCCTGACGTAGTTTCACTGAAAGGTTTCAGTTCAGGATGCTTGCCTACTGATGCACAGATACTGTACATACACACCCCGTATCAGTCCAGTGTAGCTCACTGCACTCAGTTTCCAGGCCCCTACAGCTAGATGAGAACTGCCAAACTCCTTCTAATCTCAAGCTTTCCTTCTGACTTTGCTCTGACTGCATAATCTCCTGCCTTAAATCTGACCGCTACTCAGATTAGGATTGATTGTATGCCAAAAGAGAGATGATTTTGGATCAGGGAAAAGTAGAAATGTATGAAGGAGGACTTGTGGTTTGTCAACTCGGTTCATATGGTAAAATAAATATGTATATTAAATGTCAGCAGAACAATCTCATTTCAATTTAATGTCATCAGTTTAAATGTTTCTGGGTAGACAGCTTTAATTGAGTTTTAGTTCTTATTTTTCTATTTTAATTAGAAAAGGGCTAAGCTAGTATATAAAGCTCTAAGACAGAAATCAGTGAATCATAGCTCCAATGGCAGAATCATGTTTACAGTGGAAGTATGACTTGTCATAACAAAGTCTGCCTCACTAATTTCTGATTATTTAGGGCTTATTCCATGACGCCTCAGGATACGTCTGTCATACCTGAGCTGAACACAGCCGGAGAGACAAAACAGTTAAAGGACGTTTTGACTGTCTAACACCGTGTCATGAGCATGATGTGATTCAGTGTGCTTTGCAAGCTTTTTGTGGTTACAACATTGCACAGAACTTATATACGCAAGCCAGTTTTAGCTCTATGTCATAACAGGAAATGATGTCACCCAGGCCCCAGGCTCAAAGTCTTGTACCCTGCAAACAACCAGGTTATCACAATTCAGCTTTACAGGCATTTTTTTCCTCACTGCATATTCAGTGTCTTTTGCTGTCTGTAAATCTCCTCCACCTACCTCTACTTTGCATGTCCTCACCTACCAGTTTCTCACGACCTCTACCTCACTCTGCCCACTGTAAAATATTTGAATACCTGTCATTGTGTTTCTACCGTTCACTCCCAGCTCCTCCAGGTGTTATGTCTCGTCCACTCTCTAACCTTGTCTGTCGCTTACTCACTT
Organism: Pagrus major; assembly: GCF_040436345.1. Lineage (NCBI taxonomy): Eukaryota > Metazoa > Chordata > Actinopteri > Spariformes > Sparidae > Pagrus > Pagrus major. Next base: position 4,543,129 of record NC_133222.1, read on the forward strand.
TTCACCACCAGCTTCCATCTGTCTGACACCCTGATCCCCACCACAACTAACCAACCACCTTTTCTAATCACTGGTTGAAGAGAGCTGTTCCAAGTAAATGTCTTTGAACCAACGGCAACATGTCATGTTTTTGACGTAGTCAGAAGGGCGTCTGTGGGTGACTAACAACCAAAATACTGGCAGTGTTAATGTGAGCTGACCACCTTGTGGCATTACTCATGTCTTTCCTGCTGACTACAAACACCAAGTCTGGATAATTTGAGGCTTTGTCAGTAGAAGGGTTTTCCTTGGTCGGAGAACTGTTGTCAGTTCTCATTGAACCTGTTGTTGAAGGAGTGGCGGTTTCCTTTTCTTCCTGACCCACAACACAATACTATCAGCGGCCTGGAGACTCAACACAGGAAGTAAGCAGCAGGGACCTAAAGATGAAGCATAACAGACCTTTTACACCAATGTACCCAGTAGACAGTGATTTAAAAAACAGCTCACACTCCCCCATATGCCGCTTGGCTTGAATGAAAAACATCTAATTCCAGGACAGTCAGACCGACTTCAAGGCCGCTCCTGAGTATGAACATGTTTTACTTAGACTATTTCTTACAGCTCTTGCATAACATGTGTGGCCAGATCTTGTCTTGGCTTTTTATTATTCATATATGTTACAGGAACTGCAGCCAGAAAAAGAAAATGAGAGGTTATTTCATGATTATCTTTAGTATAAGTACAGACCTTTTTATCGGTTTTACTTTACTTTTACTTTTAGTCTCGGGATTTACGTTACGTCCCACTATTTTGCCTTTATAAGCATTGTATAAACATGTAATAATTAGTTTATCACACTAATGTAGTTATAAGCAGATGTGTATTAATGTGCGGTATTTGGTTTATGAATACATGTTTAATATTTTAACTATATTTCACTACATTTTGATGTGATTATCTGTCTATACATCACCTTCCACTTCTTCTTCCTCAGAAGGAGTTACAGTTTTAGATGTTATGTACATTAAAAAGCATTTACATCTGCCCACAGTCACATGTTACTGTGCTATAAAACATACAGATTACTACCAATCTGAGCTTTACGTACATTTCTCTTTAAGCCTTAACGCCGCACCCTTTTAAATGTAGCCTGCTTTTAAAGTGTTATTGCAGGATTTTTTTTCGCTGATCATATGACACATAGGAGGCAAGGTTGGAGCTGTGTTAGTGGTACCACCCCGCAGACAGCTTACTCAGCTGTCCTGAAAAATAAGCTGATGCCTCGAAAAACCTGAAATAGTTTGACCTGAGATGGACGAGAAAAGGGAAAATGTGAAAGGGAAAAGGAAGAGATCAGCAGAGTCCATTTGTTCAGTGGTCTGGTTTCACTGACCACCTGTTGGAAGAGAGACTCAGCTGTTGTTTTGATGGAGAAGACTGGATGCTGGTGATTTGGACGTTGGATACATGTGGTTGATTTTAAAATCCTTAGTATTAAGTTTGATTTGTAGGTGAGAAAAAATGGGTTTGACTCCTGTCTGGTTTCTTCTTTTTGTCAGAAGGTCTTCTTTCAACTTATCCAGTTATCCATTTAGGATGAAAAACTATAAGTTTAACTCGATGTGGAGCTGAATAAAGTAGCCTTCAACTTTCTCTGTCAGTGTGCCCACTGCTCTGGCATCAAGGTGTAAGTCATGTCAGGGAAACGTCACATCGGTTCGGGAGAAACTTGGCCTCGTCAGCACATGGCACGAGGGTCTCTGGGGAAAAGTTAAAGGGCCTTTTGTGCGAGGTAGCAGGTGCTTTCACACCTGTTGCTGCGAGGCATGCCAGACATACATGTCGCCTGAGGGCTCAGCTGGCTCCACATGCTGTCAAGCGTCAGTTAAGATATTCCTCAGTGCACGGCATTTATTGCAATAGGCTCGACTAGGGATCATGTTGTTTTTGTTTAAAATGCGGTGGCTCAGCCCACAAATCAAAACCAGTTAGAGCTCTGTCTATTCAAAGACTTTCATTTTAATTTTCTTTGTGTGGCCATCTGTCCCATTACAGTATTTAAGGGCACAGCACAACAAAGGCCTAGCTGTCAAAACTTGTTTCTGAAAATAAATACCAGGTAGTGGCAGGTCCTTAACCCTGATGCTTTAACGCCCACAATACTTTCAAAGGGTGTGGCGACAGGCCCGGATTTAGTATCTGTTTCTATTTATCTCCTATCATCCACTGTGCCAGCTAGGCATAACTGGCATATTCTTCATATCCAAACATCACGCTGAGATGCCGACCTGGCAAACGAGGGGTGAGGCTGTTCTCTCTCGGGCGATTATTCAGCCCTGACAACTGCTTCACAGCTGAGCCCATTGCCAAAACACATCAGCTCAAGAAGGGAGGCTTAGAGGGGCAGACCTGGGTCTGGTTGGGGTTATACTGTGAGAGGAAGGGAGGGGGTGAGGCTCCTGGAGCATCGGAGTTCTGGCCCAGTTATCTTTCCTCATGGGCTCAGGCCCATCCGTCACTTTCTTGCTTCGTTTGCACCAATGCGGCAGATTGATACATACATGTACACACACACACACACAATAGAGAGTCCCATGACTGTCACTCTGTGTCACACTTCATACATGTCATTCATGACCTACTGGCCTACTCTGACTGTCTGCTAGAGATGAACCCTTAAATAATGAAGGAATGATACTCAGATCAAAATATACTTGTTAAGTTTCAACGCTGTCTTAAATATAAGTAAACAGGATGTGAATTTGCTCATGCTTTAAAATTAATTCAGTTGAAAACAGTACAAAGACCGTATATTAAATGTTTTACCTCATCAACTTGATTTATTTTTGAGCGGCCCAACTTTTTTGCAATCTGGGTTGTACTCTCACTGATCAGAACCTGATCTGTCTAGGTCTAGAGGCTCACCAGAAGATTATCGGGGTGTTTTACACAATATTTATGCCCTCCAAAATCATGGAGGGAAAGCTTCCTTGGAATCGTTTCGCTGCACAGATTATTTGGTATTTTGAGAGGTTAAGAGGTCCAGTCTAACTGTTCTGATCCTCTCACAGTCTGACCTGAGCTGCTCTTATCAGACAACTGAATTGGATAGATAGATGGTTTTTAAACAGCCCGTAATATTTATTTATATCTTAAATATATAAATTATATATTTATCATTTAAAAAATCCTCTTTTCTCAAGTGTTCTGTCTTTTGTTGTGACGCAAGGCAAGTATCCTTTTACAGGAGATGGCTGTATACAATACCCAGTAACACACAGTACACCCTGGAATGCTTTGACTTTTATTTCTTAAAATAACGGAGTAATTTCCACTGTAATATTAATCATAACTTCACATAGAGTATGTGTGAACTCTAATGGAGCTGAGTGTTTTGTATGCTGAAGCTCTGGACACAGTTACAGGAAGTTGCTAACGGCCTTGTGGTTTGCGTCTTCACACTATGGCTCCTTATAGTCTCCAGCATGCTTCATGCAAAGATTGTAGACCCACAGTATGGTCGACAGCATCAGAATCATTCTGATGATGGAGTAATCGACAAGAAAAAAATGTGTGAATTGCAAGCAAGTTATTAATATTAGGTTTACCTATAGAGACGTATTGTTTATTGAAAAATTGTCATTACCTTTCCATAGTCCACACCTTCACCCACAGCCAGCAGCAAAACACCAAGCTATATAATCTTGTTAATGTAAATATTTGTTCACATGTGGTTTATGCCAGTTCTGATGATTAGTATTAACATTTTTTTTTGTCTACTTCCTTCCAGATTTGGACATGAAGAAGGACATAGAGGCATTGATAGCAGAGGAACGCGCTGAAATCATCACTAAATATGACAAGGTAACTGTGTGCACAGAGATACCATCACCTACTGTACCTGACAATACTTCGGATCATGATGGTAGCCATGAATACGGCATTAAGATTTTGAAGCTTAAAAATCAAGAGACTGTCATGATTCAGTTGGAGGAACCTGCACAGTTGAGCTTTTCCCTGCACTGACCAGCTTTCAGCCACTGCTGGTGTACTACAGACCATTAAATATCAACCTAAGATGTGAAATTATGAGCCTTTGAACATAATGTGTCCACCAAGAAAGGCCGTCAAGGTGTATCTAACACATCTGCACTGGGGAGTTGATGGTCTTTCTTGTATAGAGAGGCCCTGAGTGGTGCCTGCAATCAGTGTCTGAACTCTAAATAGATTTGTGCTCAACAGCCAGTGAACATGGCATTACATGGAAGGATCAATTAATGACACAGCCACTGAGTGCTGCACGTGGAGTTCCCAATCTCGGGTTCAAACACTTTCAAGTGAGCCATTAGGAACAGGAGAACAAGAGAACAACATGTGAAAGGGAGGAAAAAGCATAGGAAATTTCGGTGTGTCATTTTAACACCTCATTTTGCATACAATATGTTCTTATAGGGTGTTGTGGTGTGTGTGTGTGTGTGTGTGTGTGTGTGTGTGTGTTTCAGGGCAGGCAGGAGGGTGTCAACATTGACCCGTGGGAGGATGCCGACTACAGCATCTATAAGGTCACCGACCGCTTCGGCTTCCTGCAGTAAGTTACCCGACTTAAAGCTCTGACAGCTTCCTTGTAGTGAATTCTAGGTGACTAGTTCATCTTCCTCTTCTTCCTTTTCCTCTTTCTTCTTTATTGCATTGATTGATGATGTCTTACATTAGTGCTAGACATATTAGATAATCCTCTCAGTGTGCGTTATTCAATAACATGTTGTGTGTTTCTTCATTTTCTGCTTCAGTGAGGAGGAACTGCCAACACCCAGTGCGCTCGAAGAGAAGGTATGAACTTGTAGTGATTTCAGATTTGACCTTGCATGTCATGTATTTCCCCAGAGGACTTACACATATGTTCTTCCCCTCCTCAGCAAAAGCAGCAGGAGATAGAGCGGGTGGAGAAATGGCTGAAGATGGTGAAGAACTGGGACAAGTACAAGAACAGTGAAAAGGTGTGTATCTCAGTAGGGAAGTGCTCCGACACAACAACATGCTGTCTCGATTTAGCCATCGCTTCCCTTTTTTTCTACTCAACTATGTGATATATTATTTCCTTCTTTGTTAATAATGTTTTTTCCATTCCCCTTTTAACCACAGTTTATTTCCCTATCCCTCCCATCTCTCCCGTCTAGACAGTTAAAGCATGAACTTAAGTGCATGCGATGAGTCCTTGTCTTTCAAGAGAGTCAACAAGGCCACATCCTATAAAGCAGCATTTATACATGACCCTCTGCTTCTTCCCCCTCTGGTTGAAGACTGTCTCTTTATGTTTAGAGGGTCCCTATTCATGTCTGATCATATGTCTCTGTCACACTTGTTTCAGTTGGTGAAGCGTGTCTATAAAGGCATCCCTCTGCAGCTGAGAGGCCAGGCCTGGGCTCTGCTTCTGGACATAGAGAAAGTCAAACAAGATAACAAGGGAAAATATGAGGTAGGAATTCCTCAAACATGTGGAGATTGTGAAAGGGTCAATTCTGACAGTCCCCTAGTTTTTATAACACATCTGTCCTATTTCTGTTCTCCAGAAAATGAAGCAGCAGGCTCGTAGCTTCTCCACGGAGATCAAACAGATAGACTTGGACGTAAACAGAACCTTCAGGAACCACATCATGTTCATGGACCGCTTTGGAGTCAAGTGAGTTTTCAGTGGAAAACTATACTATCTACAAATATTACTCATGCAGTGTGATGACTCCTCGTTCCTTCCTTTAAGCTCTCACATTGAAAACTTTGAGTAATGTGTATCTATTCTGCATGTTTATCAAAGTAAACACACTGCTGATGTATCATGAATACTCTTCTGACCCTTAGCCTGTAAAATAAATCACACAGTTTAAGTAGCTTCCATAACAAATGCCTTCAACCACTTTTCTGTCATACGGATCTCTCCAAAGTTCTTGTTTTTGTTTTCTTTGTCACCTCACACGCTCAGGTTTGCCCTTGCTAAATCCTTTACAGGGTGTGACCTCTCACTTAAACCTTAAGGCAGCCCCACACTCACTCACAAACACAGACACACACACACACACACACACACACACAACCAAAACGGTGGTTTCCTCCTCTCTGTGTTTTATTAGCCTTCCTGTCAGTGCACAAAGCCCCACAGGAAATGGCATTCATACAGAAATGTGCACCGACATCAAGTGTACATCCGAGACAACACATCGGTACAATGCTTATACATAACGAAACACACAACAAAGATGAAACATGTATCAAAAGCGCTTCAGAACCTGATAGTGGGACAGTTTCGAGTTTAAAATCCGAAAGCCACTTGTTCATCCTTGTCTAAAACTCTCCGAGAGAGTGACTGAGTGCTCGCCTCTTGCTCTTTGTATCGCACTTCCCCCCTTCAATTCAAAGCCACTGAGTCCAAACAGACCAAAACACCGTTCCATCCTGCTCGGCTGCCCACTCCTTCCCTGCAAGTCAACAGCTGTCCCAGCCACACCGCAACACTGACAGCTATTTAGAGTTCCTTTCCTGTCTCTGTCACTGTCTATAAGACGTGTATTTACTATAGAGGCCTGGAGGGGAGACATCCTCTCTCGCCTGCGTTGTATTTGTTAATGCCCCGGCTCCGCTCGCATACACATTTCCACACAGACGCACACAATAGCTGCCTTCACTGTCTGAAACTGTTGAGACTCCAGATGTAATCAGCCATGCAGCACACAGGCCTGCGGTCATAGAAACTGGATAAAAGCTGCATGCTTTGGAAGAAATGATGTGATAAAAATGTCGGATCTTTAGATTTTAGCTTATTGACTATCCACACACACACGCACTCCCAGGATGAGATGATGCAGCCAGGGTTTGTCAGCCTCCCCCAGAAATATGCGCTGCTGTTATGAGTCTGTCTGCTGATTGATGGACTTAATTTAAGGATGAGATGGTGGAGTAATCATTACTCATGTGGTCTTGGGGGATTTTCATTTAATAAACTCTGTCTCAGGTTGCTTGATTGTTGCTAAGGAACCACATCCTTGTTTTAACCGGCGGTTTCTCTGTTCCCTCTCTAGGCAGCAGGCACTGTTTCACGTACTAGCGGCGTACTCCGTCTACAACACGGTGAGTTTGTTTGTATGTGAGTATAGATGTATGAGTTACATAATGTGGAGGAGTCTTGTGCAGAACATCAGTGGCGTAACAGCTGCAAGTCCGTCGAGTGCGTTCGGTTGCACGCAGCAAAGAACAGGCCAAGCACTTTAAACCCGTCCGGCCTCAGCGTTGTTTAGAGCCTTGGGTGAGATCTTTTATTTATGAGTGTGGCTCTGACTGGATGCACAGCAGCACATTGTAACAGTCAGACCACCAGTGAACCCACATTATAGTCAACGCTCACACCATTTGAACAAGTTCCTCTCTGACGCTACGTGTTGATTAATAGACAATGAAACAGTCCACCTCAAGTACATGTTTCATTTCTCATCACAGCCAAGCCAAGCAGCTCCATCCTTTTTATTTTAATCAACAACATTAATTTGTAATTAGTTTTTTCTTGATTATAATGTGTTTGAAATGCAGTTGTGGATGCTGATGTCACACATGATGATGACTGGGTGCCTTTAAGTTCCTCTGTAGCTTCTCCACCATTAGCCAGTTTGTCGGGTGAAACCTGGCTTTTACAACCAAGTAGAAATTAATGCAGCTCAATATGCATGTAGATTGGTCAGTATATATTAAAGGATAAGTTCACCCCAAATAAAAAAATTCAGTCATTATCTACTTACCGCCCATGCCAATTGAGAGTCGGTTGTTTCTGGAGCTTGGAAGCAAAACAGAATTCTCCTAAACTCCATGCAGCTTGCCCGACGTAATCCAAGTCTGTGATCTCTCATCAGTGCCTCTGATGGATTTAATGTTATATTTGTGGTCTTTGTTCTATTGTAGAGGTATCCATGGTAGCTTCTTTCAATTGCACCAATGTACCATCAATGTATAATAAGATGGTTTAAGTGTGGCACGCCCTGATAGCTTAGCTGGTGGAACGTGCAGCCCATGTATGGAGGCTGAGTCCTCAGCAGCGTTGGCCTTTGCTTCACTCTCTCCCCCATTTCCTTTCATCTGTAAGCTTTTCTATCAAAATAATAATACAAAAATGGTTTGCGCTCATTCTTTCATGTGCGTTCTTCATCGCGAGACAGATCAGTGACTTTTCACAGATTACCACTACATGACCCAGAAAGACTACAGCTGTGGCTAATCACGCTTCGTCTGGATCTCAACTCCTCCGTGCAGGCCATATGTGTGATGAACACTTTTCACAAAAGGATTGCCACAATGCATGGCAGAAGAACAGAAAAACAGCAGCACATATATGTGAATTTGAGCTTGAGCACTTCAAAACAGGGGGCGTTTTTAGCTTAGTGGCTACGTTGTTTGGGGTCTCTGGGCAGACGAGCTATATGGAGCCAGGTTAAGTAGATATTGACTGAATTTTCATTTTTGGATGAACTGTTCCTTTAATTCTTTATCCCTACCGTCTGCTAGGGACAAAAATATCACCATCCAAAGACTCGGTAGTACAGTACATTACATCCTGCCACACGCAAACATGGTCCAAGTCTGTTTTTCTGATTGGGCTCGGAGGTGTTGGAGCCAGAGGAAATGGGCATGTGCTGTTCCCTTTTTCCTTTTTCCCCTCTCCTCACACACTGCTCAGTAGAAACTGGGTCAGTAGGAGAGAGTGAGAGAGAGAGCAAAGAGGGGGGAGTACTGTGTTTGTCCTCTTGCCTATGTGATGGTAGAGAAGAATGTGGAGAATGTGTATTTTAACCTCCAGTGTAACCCTGATTATATTTACTGTATTTCCTTGAAAGGATACTGTGGAGTGTCCCATTTCTGGCCGTGCCATCAATCGGCCTTAATATGGACAAATACCAAGTGTCTGTCAGGTTTTGTGTATTCGTGCTTGCCAAGGGCGATGTGTTAAGTGTAAATCGTTGAATCATCGTGGAGTCAAATTGGAGTTAATTCAAGTAGAAGACATGACATTACTGAGAATCTATGTTGGGCTCCAGTAAATATTTGAACAACCTTTGGTTAAAGTGTTTATAATAACGTAGCTGAGTGTACAGACGGTCTGCAGCTCCTCGTGTGCAGTGTAACCACACATATCCACAGTCTGCCTCCAGACCACATCAGACATTCAGGTGCTCTCTCCCCTCCCTCCTTCTGTGTGTGTTCTCTATTAAATTATGAATAATTCCTCTCATTTGCCCATTCTGTTTAATTGAACCTGTCTCTTCGCATGTGTTCCCCCAGGAGGTGAGCTACTGCCAGGGGATGAGTCAGATCGCTGCCATTTTGCTCATGTACCTGAACGAGGAAGATGCCTTCTGGGCTCTGTCCCAGCTTCTCACCAACAGCAAGCATGCCATGCACGGTGAGAGACAGAGGACAGAAATGAAGACGGACCTGATTAATGTTTAAACATCTCAAATACCACAGATTGAAATGTTATATACAAATATGTGAGAGTCATCAAACTATAACTCAATCCGCCCTTGATGACTCAGATTTGTGAATCTACATGAATCTGTCAATGTGCATAAGATTTGTACAGTACACCTTTCATTTGAATTGAATTAAACTCTTTATACACATTCGTTAATATTATTACTACAATATTGGCCCCACAGGAACGATCTAAAGAATTTGATAAATCTTAAAACCAAAGCTTAATTTTAGTGAAAACAAAGTCTCTAAATTTTTCCAAATGATGGAAGGACATCACAGATTTTGTCATGTTTTCTCAGTGTCCTTTCATCAGGTCCTTTTCATTTGTAAATATTATGTCTCTACCATTACCACAGACCCTTTATGGCCTTCTGATTTATTTTTTCACCGGTCTAGGGTTCTTCATCCCGGGATTTCCCAAGCTGCAGCGTTTCCAGGCCCACCATGAGCTCATCCTCTCCAAAATGCTGCCAAAGCTGAAGAAACACCTGGTAAATTAAAGTACATCTTTGCAGCTGAAGCTTTCTGTCCATGAAAGAGATACAGTGCTAATTAATTGCTTGGAAAGGCTGCAGTTGATTTTATTCGGGTCATTTCTCATTATTTGAACAGTCAGAACTGTTTTGGAAAGTGAGATTGATTATTAAGAACAAATTATGAGGAGGAGTGACCTCCCGTAGAGACTATTTCTCATTCATTCTCGCCCCACAGGACAAGGAGCAGATGACAACGGGGATTTACACCACCAAATGGTTTCTGCAGTGCTTCATCGACAGGGTGAGTATTTGGATTTCCTAAAGAACATGACCTGCACCGAAGCTCCTTCTCCAGATGTTCCCTGTTTATACTATATTTTCTCCCAGATGTATGCTGCATTCAAATTCAGCCGTTAATCAGTACATCACAGTGTATTCTGTTGTACATCGAACCACATGAAATGCTTTTATTATTATTTAATCAGACTGACTCTGCTGCTCCTTGTCTTACATAACAGACCCCGTTCACCCTCACCCTGCGTTTATGGGACATCTACATACTGGAGGGGGAGAAGACGCTAAACGCCATGGCTTATACAACCTTCAAGCTACACAAGAGTGAGTATGAGGCTGACAGCATCGTCCCCAAAGCTGAGCTGACTGTGTCAAACCGTCTTCATCCAGCCAGGGTTGCTGTTGCTACACCAGTGAGCGTTGCTGTGTGGATTACACGGCACGCTGCTTCTCGCTCGGTTGCCTCCTAACTGGATGGCTTACATAATGCAAGTGGCCGGTTGCTGTGGAAAAGAATCGAAAGCTGACTTTTCATTGGACGCTCGCAGGAGCATTGCCTCAGCAGATTGGTTGAATTCTTCCTAAACAACTTTTTTTGATGAGCTAGTTCTGTACTTTGTGTTTTTAAGTTAGGCCTAGCATCAAAGTAGTGTCTTTCACAATATAAGTGCTGTTCACGGCTCACCACATCACAGGGGTTACCTGATGCATGAGCTCGTACACTATGAGTTAACTTGCCTCTGTTTTGTGTCTGTTTTGCGTTTGTCCAATCAGAGCGCCTGCAGAAGCTCCAGTTAGAGGACCTGAGGGAGTTCCTCCAGGAGCAGCTGGCTGTTTCTTTTTTCCTGCCTGATGATGTGGTGGTTGAACAGTTACAGGCTGCTATGTCTGAGCTTCGCAGTAAAAAGCTGGACCAACCTCCTCCAGGTGCAGATGTGTTCTTTTATTTTTCTAAGCTGCATTCAGCCATTTCTCTGATACATCCTAAAGTATCTTTTGTTTTCCTTCGTTGATGTATGTATCCTCCATTTCCTTTTTTAGCTAAGTCAGAGGAGCTGCCAAAGAAACCTCTGGGTCAAGAGAGACCAGTTCTCCTTCTGCCTCTGCAGCCGGAGTCTCCTCTGGAGGTTAAAATAAACCTGCAGCCACACAGCCAACCCAGTACAGAAGAACAGCAAACAGATGGCATCACCCAACATCGGACCCCTTCTCCTGCAGAGCCTCAGGACTCGAGAACACCTCCTTTGCCTTCACCTGACCCCGTTGTCGTCCACACACAGGGAACACCTTCTTCTTTAAGGCCTTGTAGGGCACCTCCATTACCTCCAAAAGCAGGCAAAATCTGTGCCGAGGACATGTTGGACGGAGATGCGAAGGAGTTGATAACAGTTAGCCAGACCGAAGATGGGAGGAAACAACAGGAGAGCCAGCCTGGACACCCAGAAACCCAGGAAAATCCTGTGGATTGGCCTCCACCTTATGAGCCCTCTGTGGATGCTCTTACTCTGCAGACTGAGGAGGAGATCATGGACCTTCCAGAGCTGCCACCTCCACCTTTCTTTTTTTCTGAGGAGAACAACCAAAGGCCTTTGGATAGCGGATCACCCTGCCTGGGGACCCACCCAGAGACCCGGCGTCGCTCTCCTTCCCCCCACGCAGCCTCCCAGTCCCAAAACCAAAACCTCTCAAAACCAGTCCCTCCAATGAAGCCATCTCCAAAATCATGCCTAAAACCCCCCACGTCTCTGGACTTCACACAGAAAAAGCCTTCCCCTCCCCGTGCTTTCACCACATCCTCCTCCTCCTCTCCGAAACTTCCGCCCCCGAAGCCAACCAAGTTCCCAGTGTCTCTCTATGTCCCGGTGTCCGCGGGAGACCGTAGGCCCTCCAACACCTCCCAGTACGACAACCTCTCTGAGGCTGACGAAGAAGACCGCTATCTGGAGAGGCTCCTGGCCACCACGCCTGAAGAAATTCTCAGCATTCACGGCGAACCTCAACATACCACGGGCAGAGACTACGACCCTGCTCTCTACCCTGTGCCCCCACCTCCTGTGTTCATCCCTCCTTCACCTTCCCCTGTTCCTCCCTCGCTGTGCGCTCTCCCCAGTTTGCCTCAAGAGCCAGACTATGAAGGAGAGGACAGCTGGGTGAAGGACTCCATCATCCCCCCTCCTCCAGCTAGTTTTGCCGACAGACTCAGTCCCTTCCCATGCAGTACTGCCAGCTGTTCCGACACACACAGAGCCACCTCACCTGGTTACTCTAAGCCTTTCTCTAGGGGCCCCAGGGACCATTCTGCTTTCCCAGCACCACTATTGTACACCGGGTCTCCCCCAGGCCACTCCAGGCCCTCAGGACAGGTGGCAGTCGGAGTGCCCTTGGTCCGGTCTAGCCCAGACTTTTGCAGGATGCCTCCAAGTGGACAGCAACTTCCTAAATCAGTGACATTTTGAAGTTTCCAAGCACCATTCAAGTGTCACAGATTAATGCCGATATGAATCAGAATCTCTGTTAATGCTTGATTCGTTTTCTCAGCCATGGAAGAGGTGAACGGCCAGTAGCTATTCAGTGTGTCAGGTTTTATGTGTGTGTGCGTGTGTGTGTGTGTGTGTGGGTGAGAAAGGACTTTTTTCATTGATGTGTACAGATTCCTGATACTTGCACCTTTTTCGCAAGGGCAGTTAACTTTTCTAAGTGTTAAATTTGTATTTAAAACTGCTGTCTGAGTTACTGTTGGCTGCACAAAAACATGCCTGCTCTGTTGGTGCTTCAGACCAGATTTGGTTTTCAATTCGATGGTAAGGAAAGATTTTACACAGAAATAAGGTGATCTAATACCAGCTGCATGTTTGCGTCATCTCCAGTTCGTTCCAACAAAGTGTCTTAACCTGATCGCAGTGCACTGAGGGCAGCGACTCTAACACAAGGGCTTTTGCGGCTGCAGAGTAAGCTCATCTTTTGCTAAGGCACCCAAAGCCTATACATTCATGTACTGTGAGCCGGCTCACACATTTCACCTACAGAGGAACGAAGCTGCCAAAATCAAAAATAAATACAAAAATTACTTAATATGCCATTAGATGCACCAAAAATATTAAAAATAAATGCAGGGATCAATTAATTAAAAAAATGTGACATAAATGAATATTTCTGTTTTAATTTGCTCCTGTATTTATGTGCCTTTGTGTTAATTACCCTATTTATTTACTTTCCCATTTAATTTTCCATTTATTCATTAGTGTATTTCATTCATTTTATTTATGTTTTTGGTTATGACACAGTTTGAATGACATTAGCATGATGAAGGAATGTAACATTAAAATACATAAATAGGTTAATAAATGGAGGCAAAATGCAAAGGGACAATAAGACCGATATAAATACATAAATCAGTCCTTTTAAAAATGAACACATTAAAGAAAAAATAAGGAAGTTAATAATGAAATACAAAAGGAAATTAAAACTATTATTATTACTATTATTTTTGGTGCATATAATGAGATATTAATGTATCTATTGAGTCACTGATGTCTTTATTTTTTATTTTTGAATTTGGCAGTCTCAGTCCTTCATACTCTACTCAACAGTATGTCAAACTGTAAAGAGAAACTGTTGCGATAACACCGTTTGTTTACTGTAACTTTACTTGACAACGGACCACTAAACCAGGTTGCACCAAAGCAGCTCGCATGCAAACTTTTTAAAAGAATCGCCAAAGTCGTCACCACCAGCAACACAGATGACACGGTGCAATACATCAACGGTGTAAATACCGAAGCTGGTTTCATTCCCATGAAGCTCAGCAAGGTCTTTTTTTCCTCCCATGCAGGCAGCAGTTCGTACTCTGTGGGTATTTCGCTGCTTTTTTTTATGTTGTAAATTGATGCTGTTGATATCAAAGGAATGGGTTCAGTGTTAAATCTGTTTGTCTGACACTTGATTTCACAGCAATAATGTACTGTTTCATGTATATATACATGCATGCATGCATCAAAGGCTTAATAAGGTGGAAGCATGAGACTTAACAGAGGGATTTATGAATGCAACATATTGTCAGCACTGAGTTACAGTTTAAAAAACCTTGTCACAATATTTATGAAGAGGTGCTCCATCTAGTGGTCAGATGTGTCACAGCCTGACAGGAAGCAGGCTTTTGGGAAGACTAGTTAAACTAGTAAAACAAATCCATAAATTCTACCTGTAATTCCAATTTTATGAATGTGCACAGACTTGTTTCTACATTCAGGCATGTCTAATGATAAAGTAAGCTAATAGAGACATTGTATTACACTGTTCTGTGCTGTTGACAGACTGGGAAGCTAAATTCATTCATATGCACAGCCATGTTTCAGAGCCATTGACAGTGACTGTAGTTTCAGAGAAAAGTTCTTAAGGAATGGAAGTTGAGCCATAATATACTGTACAAGGACCTAATAGTCAAACATGTTTATATTGTTGTTACATCCAGTTATATTTTATTGTTATATACTACGTCTAAACAACAGTTTTGTTCCATGCACTGACCTTTGTCATTACCAAGAGGTTTTGCAGATCTTTTAAGTATTCAGCCGTTTTCTAAATGGAGTTCAAGGTTACTTCTAAAAACTATTTTCATTTTAAGGAGTGATGTTAACAGATGTTTTACAGTTTGTTCATGAACTTTGGTCTCGCTGCTGCGGTTCATTTCCAAGAACTCAGATCTTGGCCTGTACGCAAGTCTGTTTGGCTTGCTGGAGTATCTTTAGTCATGTGAACTGACCACTTATTGTACATCACTGCTCTTTTTGTGGATCTGGTTGACATCAGTGATGCTGGGGCTCAGACCAAAGCTTGTGTACATTTATGCAAACTACTTATTTGAGTTTTATAAAGAGACAAACCTTTAGTTGTCTGTTGTCTTCTCTTTCCCACAGAGACGACGCACACACAGTATGGTTTCAGATATTTATTGCACACCCACAGAATCGTGTAGTCTTACTGTACATGTCTTAGGTTCCAGCTTTCACACAAAGTAAACAAAGGTAAGTACAAAGTCAATTTAAATATGGAAACAGCACTGAGAAGGCAATTAAGGCCATTAATATATACGAGTTGTATTTAACCATTCATGTATTGACTCAATACCAGCACCCTGTGCTATATATAATATACATGCCTCATACTTCATCTCTACCTGATTTCTCCAAAATAATTAAAGAATGGGTTAGTATAAAAATAATTACAGAATCATTTACATCTTTTGGTAAGTAGTGGAGGCCAAATTACACTTGAGCTGTTATAAAAAATATATTTAGTTCTTCAAAGCATCATTATTCTTTAGATGTTTGTTTGGAGTGTCATGGTTTTCAAAGATAAAGATATTTTAGTGCATTAATATAACGTGTTACAAATTGTAAATTTTGTATGAGACAAAGAGAATAAACTCTCAGTTCTGGTTAATTTAGATACAAAAATTAAATCTACATTTACACAGTATCCAAAGGCAATATAGAGACAAATCTTATGATTAAATTCTGCATATTAAGGATAGCAGTCATGTCCATTGCATCAAAATTCTAGTGTAAGTAGTTAACTTCATTCAAACTTCAGCGCAGTCCATTCGCTGAGGGGGTACTGACTGGAAAACTGCCAAGCCAGTAAGCAGCCGCTGCTCCCAGACTGGTCGGTCCAGCCAAAACTGAGAGTGCAATCATATTCTTCATATCCTGAGCTGACTCATGAGGTTAGAAAGGGAAGTGACGCTGTCCCTCAGTTTGGAGTCTTCCTCCTGTCCGAGTGACACTCCAGCCAAGCGCGTGGAACCGTTCGATCCCATGATGCACGGCAGGCTGAGGAACACCTCTGCACCTATGCCACCCCAGCCCTGAAATAGACGACACGGATTAACTTGTAACATTTCTATAATCAGATTTGAATGAAAACGGCCTTTAAAAAGGTACCTGAATACATGCATCTATAAAAAAAGTCACTACAAACACGGTTCATTTGATAGAACAGTAAGCTTAACTTTTAATTAAGGGGGGTAAAGAGACAGGAGCTAAATATGTCTCCTTTAATAGAAGAGACTTCTACCTGAGCCAGTGTGGAGACCGAGTGAGCCTTCTTCTTATCTGTCAGGACAGTGTTTGTGATGTCAGCGATGGACAGACCCACAGACCAAGACCGCTGGCCTCGATTCTTCATGATCTCAAACGCTCTGGAAGCACAGAAGGATATGTTGTATATTTTAATGCAAAAGAACTGGAGAAGTGTGATCAAGGAAACGTGCCTCTGTTATCACATTTTCTAATCCCCTGTGTTCTTATCTATTTGATTCAACTACAACTAAATCCTTCACTCCAGCTCATGCAAATTCATGCCAGTACCTGTCTATCAGTGGTTTGGTCGAGGCAGATCCTGATGCGATCTCTGGCTTCACGCTGGAGCTCAGCCCGGTGTTGCTCATCACAGCGACTGCAAGACATTAACACTGACAAGCTCAATCATGTGCGTCATTCACAAACTCGAGAATGGAAGCGGCATACACGACGAGCAGGTAGCGCAGCATTCCTGGTTATGTCAGCACAATTCAGAACAAAACAAATTAAACTGATATGGTCGAATGAAAAGACAACAAGTGAGGGAGGGAGTGATGAGATAATGCATCTGTGTATTGGAAGAGCAGACACTAAATGCAACACGAGGCCTTCGTGTAAATACGTAATCGATCCTTTCTGGCTCACCTTTGTTGTCTGAAAGTTCTCCGATGACCCAGGCAGGTTTGTGGGTGTTCAGGTTAATATCCAGAGCGTGACTGAGTCGCTCTGAGTCCAGGTTACACCCCGCTCCGATCACGTGTGTCGGCGGCAGGCCGCTCTGCCTCCAGGCAACGTGGGTCATGATGTCCACTGGAATTGGACGAGACAGAGGACAGAGCTGAAGATGTGTGAAAGGTTAATGAGCAGAGTGGGAGTTTATTTTCCTCCAGCACCAACCTGGCTGTGAAGCGATGACCAAAACTGCGTTGGGGCTGAGACGTGCCAGATTTGGGATGAATCCTCTGTACAAGTCCACATTGGTCTGAACCACGCTTACATACGACTGCTCGCTGCTCCATGCATTTGCGGTCACCACGACAACCCTGGAGCCTGCAGAGGCTGAAAAATCTAAAAAAGGACAATGAAAAAAATATGCAAAGATTAAAATATTGTTATTTATCTTGAGTACACCCTGATGGATACATTATTTCTGTTATCCCTCTGATGGGGTCAAAGTTCAGAGTCAGCTACAACACAGCAGCTGGTTGGGATTCAGTCTCCCTGTGATAGAGGTGCGTCATCAGTGACAGGCTCAGTGTCTGTCGGCTACCTTTGAAACAATCTGATATCCGTGATGACTCAGCCAAGAGGCGCTTCTACATTAATATGTGACAGAGCAGGATCAGACGTACCTCTGGATACCTCTACCTTGGGCAGATTGAAAATCTCTAAATCTGTGCTTCCGCCTTTGGTGGAACTCTCAGCAACGTCAACAAAAACAAGCTTATCCACTTTACACTGGATGGAAAGTAGAAGAAAAAATTAAATAAAAAATCAGCATTGGAATAAGAGAATTGGACATTTTAGTTCAAACTGTTCAAGTTTGTATCAATTCAACTCCTTGACATACAATTCAAAATGGGGATTACCTTTGATAAAATGCTCATCACTGAAGCCATTCCTAAATCTCCTCCCCCGATAACTGAGACTTTGTTGAGCTGTTGGTCGTGATGTCTGCTTCCACCTGAAATAGACATGAGGTAAGATAAAAACAGTTTATGATAATCTGATATATGCTGATAAATACATCAGGCAGCACAGAACTCATACATAAACAAATGGGAGTGCAAGTGCAGAATAAAAGAAATAAGTTCAAGTATATATATAGTATGATTAAAATGTGGACTGGCGAAATAAACTCATAAAGCAGGTGAAATATAAGAGATAAGATTCAAATATAGGAGATGATCTCATATAAAGCAGATCGAATGCAATAAGAACACTTGAATTTGATCAAATTGACGTACCATCACTGATCTTCAAATTAGAGACGAAGGCCAGAAGGTCATGGGGGTCTTCAGTGCCTCCTGTGGTCTTTGTGGACAGTGGAGGCTCCTCCTCAAACTGTGCAATCATCTCATTCAGGAGACCCACCACTGATGACTTGGGCTGTTAAAGTGCAAAAAGAAAAACTCAACAAACTTGATAAAAAAAACACCTCAGAATGTCTTCTGTTCAGCTTTAAACTTGACCAGGAAAGTATAAGCCCTTACATAATCCCAGTTATGCAGCCCCGGCAGGTAGAGCCGTCCTTGAGCGTCGACGTGCTTGCCCTCTCTGATGACCATGTTAGCGGTCGGTCTCAGGAGGCATATGGGAGGAGTGAAGGGGAATGAGTCCATCAGCCACAGCAGGATGGGGATGTTGTAGGAGCGACCTTCAGAGACACCGTCATCAGTACATAATAATGACCTCACACATGAGGACAGTCTCTGCAGGTGTCAAGAGGTCAGACTTACCTCCATACTTAACAGGGAGGTTTCCAATTAACTTCAGGAGATCTTTCTGGGTGCTGTCAGTAAATGCTGAAATTGACACAATGATGTAGGTCAGTTCTCAGCTGGAATCAGGTGTGATGTATGGAGAGGTTTAGAAAAGATGAATGAAGAAGAAACTCACTGTATGTCCCTGTGGATGGTATCATCCCGGGGAAGATGCGATGGATTTTCTGCAGCTCCTCAATCGCAACATCACGGAATTTGTACTAAATTAAATAGGGTAAAAAGACGATGATGATGATGATGAAGGCGTGAAAATGTATATTATATATATATGTGTGTGTGTGTGTGTCTATACACATAGTTAACTTTTATTTAATGTCAGCAGAGACATTACAGATTATGATATCATTATAGATCATTACACATGACCTTAAAATGACTTTGATATCAGTATATTAAAGAAGATATATAAATCTACAGCTTCAGCTCAGCCATTTTTCATCAGTCTTTTCTTGTTGAACATCTTTATAATGTTAATTATTTTCTGCTGTGTAAGCAGCTGTTTTCAGTCTTTATTTAACTTTAACACCAACAGTAAGATCCATTAATCAATCAGTCAGTCAAGGCTCAGTATCACACTGCCACATTCTTGGTTTTATTTCATTATCTCTTTGCTCCCCATCAAAGATTTCAAAGAGCTGTCCTGTACACTGGTCAGATACTATGGACTCCTCAGCAGCACTGGTCTTTAAAGGCAATATAACAGTTATAATTGAGAATAAGATGACAGAAGGGCTACGAACTGGCTTTCAATGGATATCCTGGAAACTCTTTAATGTGTTTTGCCAGTGATTTAATGAAGTCATGAAGTGCTCTGTGGTTTTTTTATTCCTGTCATTTGATTTGTTTGGAGAAAACAAGTTGTTTTGTATCATATTTCCGTGTTATTAATGTTTTTTTTCCATGACATGTTAAGTAACAGAGCTGGTTTAACCAGTTAGTAAAAGCTGACAGCATCTTACAAGAACTAGCTATGCTATGCTAGCCGGTATTGATACGTAAACAATGTCAATTTAGAAGTTTTCAAAGTTGGTAATCACTGTAAACAACTAACCTTGGAGAGAATCCGTTGCGTTTTCTCTGAACTCAGGTCCATCTATTGAATTATGGCAACAAAAAACAGACGTACTCTTCTGGTTTCACCCTGTTGACGACTGACTTCAACTTTAGCTGTGAACAAACTTCCGCAAACTTTCAGGAGTAGCTAAGCGAAAGGACAGACCACGCCCACTCGGTAGGTCGACTACGGCAAGTCACGAGGGAAGAAAAAGGCACCCACAGCTACAACGCTGCTAATGGCCGTGATGCATTCACAGTCTTCTGGTTACAAACATCAAACTTCATTAGGTTTCTTTCGACAAACTAATATCCTTTAAAAAAAATAAATAAATACATAAACAAATATCCACGCAATTTATGGCAAGAAAATAACATCTCATTGCTTTGACTGGCAACCAAAAACTCATACCATCTTCTAGTAATTTCTGCATTACTAAGTTTTGTTATACTCTGAGAAAACATTGACATGAAACTAGACAATTAAATAAAACTCTTTATGCAATCATTTCTCTCAAATCCCTCTAAAGACAAACACACAACACATCAAGTGGTAATGTTTCTTTGCATATTCAATTGACTTTACAATCAAACTTTGTAAAAATATGCGACAGCTTCTGCTCAAAAATAGCATATTATAACACTTGAGACTGTATTTTATTGTTGGTCTTTAAAAAAGGAAAAAAAAAAAAAATCATCACACTATTTCATAATTATAGTTCTCTTTGCAACTCAGTTCCTTTGAGGAATTGGGACTGTTGACAGTGTAAACCTTGCACTCTTTGGGGGGAAATAAATAACCTACCAGGGAAAATGTGAGAACCTTTCGTCACATTGTCGCGGCCTAATGCCTGAATGATTTGTGCATATTTTGTCTTTGCCTTTTTTCCCTCGAGCCAGTGTCATGTGTCGATCCACTCAGTTCTTGTCCAATCACAGGGAGAGAAGCAGAGAGAAAGCAACGAAGGCCAAGGTGGACACAGTCACTGCCCTTATGTGTAGGCAGACACACTCCTGTCGGGACAGTGTTTCTTTTTTTAAATTCAGTTCATCAGCAAAACGGCTTCAGTTCTTTTTTTTCCTCTTGATACTCCTTTTCAGCTCCTCTTCCTCTTTTCTCTGTTCCTCCATATCTTCCTGGACTGCCAATTTCAGGCTGAAGTAACAAAGAATAGGGGTAAGGAAAAGAAAACATGATTTAAAAGGGAAGAAATACTACAGCTCTCGGGACAGAGTTAAGGAAGGTCAGGTTTCATCTTACCTCCTGGCCTCCTCCTTCTGCAAATCTCTCCAGCTGCTCTCCATGAATTTAAGTGCATAGTCACTCTCATCCCTGTATCTGAGGATGGAAAAAACACGTTTTTTGTATAGAATTTGGTTAAACATACAGTGAAATGCCTTGTAACCAGAATAAAAAGGGACAACACTAACTTGTTTCGATCATAGCCGAAGATTTCCTTAATGTGCTGGGAAATTTCATCTTGCTCGTCGCCTGCATCATCAATAAAGTCATCCATTTCAGAGTCATACTCCTCTTCTTCGTCCTCATATTTTCTCTTGTATGCAGAGGTGATGGGTGGTAGCATTGTACCTGGATAATAAATACAAGAATACATTTTAAGTATGTAGGGTATTGGCTTTTGCTACACAGTGAAATACAGTAAACACTCTGTAAGACAAGGACATTTGGTCTGGCTTGGGCCACTCGTGCTTTGAGGATTATGATAAAAAAAAAAAAAGTTAATTACATTGAAATGATGTTTTGTTTATCTGCGTGAGAATGATCGCCGCTCTCTGACCCAGGAATAACGACAAAAGCTGCTGAGTGTTGCTGACACACTTCATTCAGTTTGGCAAACAAACCCTTTGCCCTGTCGTACTGACTGTGTTTTTTCAATCTGTTGCAAAATGTCAACAGCAGTTTATCATATTGGATGACATTATATTACAACATAAGTTGAATTGTAGACATTGTTTTACGGTGTTCATTGTCAGTGTTGCTAAAGGAGGCACTGGTAGAAGATGATTTCAGATCCTTGACTTCAGTAAAAGTACTAATACCACGCTGTGATCCTGCATTCAAAACTTTACTTTAGAGTATGACTAGCAAATTGTGTTTAAGTATTAAAGTACTTATTATGCAGTAAAATGGTCCCTTTCAGTGTTTAACTATTATATCTAATGTTTTTTTATTAACATTACTTCTGCATTAATGTTTGTGTTGCATTTTCCTCGTTAGTAGGTTTATTTGCACGAGCAAACTTTGCAATACTGTACTGAAAAGTGCTGTAAAACTGAAGGTTAGTACTTCTGTAATGTGTACTCATGGTCAACAATTGACAAATCTGGCTCTTTGGTAATATCATACCATTATCCTCTCTCTGGTTCTTACCTGGTGGCCTGTTCATGATAGGTCTGGGAGGCATTCCTGGTCTGGGTGGCATCCCAGGTCTCTGTGGCATGCCTGGCCGAGGAGGGGCTCCCGGTCTGGATCCACCAACATTCTTTGATGAGATGGTCTCTGACACCACAGTGCACTTTGGTCTTCCAGGCCCTGATCCCATGGTGCCAGTCGATCGTCCCGGTACTGGTCCTCCACTACCAGGCCGACCAGGTCCAATCCCTGGAGGACGGGATCCACTACCTCCAGGGTGACACTGCATGCCCCTTCCAGCAGGTCTGGCCTGTGGGACACCACCAGCTCTTGCCTGGGGTGGGCCTCCAGGCCTGCCCTGGGGTTGGCTTCCTGGCCTGGCCTGAGGTTGGCTTCCTGGCCTGGCCTGGGGTTGGCTTCCTGGCCTGGCCTGAGGTTGGCTTCCGGGCCTGGCCTGAGATTGGCTTCCGGGCCTGGCCTGAGGTTGGCTTCCGGGCCTGGCCTGAGGTTGGCTTCCTGCCTTAGGAGGGCCACCTGCTGAAGGTCTCAATGAATTACCACTTGATTTTACAGCAGAATTCATTCCAGGCCTTATCGGTTCTCCCTTCAAAGACTTTTGGCCTCCAACTGTAGGTCCCTGCTTAGATGAGCTACCCTGACTGGGCCTGGTCTGTTGAGATTTTTGGCCTGTTACAGCTGCACCAGGAGGCCTGGTCCCAGGAATACCTGAAGCTCTTCCTTGAAATGATGATGAACTTTCTTTTTTACAACTAAGGTCACTTGAGGTGCTGGCTTTGTGGCTAGATGATTGTTTGGCTGAAACCTGAGATGATGTGGTTTTCGAAGGAACTTTACTGTTCATGGCACTAGATGAACTGGAATAGCTTGTCTTGGATCTGTCTCGATCACTGTGTGACATCTTCGGTCCATCTCTTTCTCTGTTGGCAACAGTTGGCTTTGAAGAAGAGTGGCTTTTATCGCTAGTCGGTGTTTGGTGCGACTTCTTTCCCGACCCACTGGGCTGACTTGGCTTCTCTAAAGAGTACTTTTGTGGTTTGGAGTTCTTCTGCTCTCTCTCTATGGTGCCTTTTCTTATTGAACTAGAGCTGGACTGGGACTTGCTTTCTCTTTCCCTCTCTGCCTTTGAGTCTCGGTCTCTGTCAGGTCTCTTAGCCTTGCGCTCCATCTCCAGTTCCCTCATTTCATCAGCCGTGCGGAGCCTTTCTTCCTTTTTCGCCGACTTGGGTTTTAGCTCAACTGGCTCAAACTGCTTCTTCTCTGCCAATTTAAGTAAGTCTGCATAGTTAAAGGCAGCTGGAGGGGGCTTGGGCGGCCCACTGGATTTTTTAGAGGAGGGTTTGCTGCTACTGCCACTACTGCCACCAACACCTGTTGTTTTCCCTGGCCGCGGCAGCTCTGGCTCCTGATCTGGCTCAGAATCTGTCTGCTCATACTCATAATTATCCTCATCATCCTCTGGGTCAATTGAGTTATTCCTAAATCTTTCCTCCTCCATTTCTTGTTTTGTCCTCCTCTTCTTAGGAAGCTCTACGACTGGGATGCCATTGTAGCCTCTGAAATTGTCCTTAGTTCTGGAGGCCATGGCTCGCGCTTTACGGTCCGACTTCATCTCCACCCGCTTGGCGAGCAGACCCTCCTTCTCTTTCTTTTGTTGAATTTCTGGGGGGAAAAAACAGATGCATATTAAAGTAATCAATGAAGAATGCTTTTAGCGTATTGTGTGTGTGTATAGCTATAAAATGTAGCTAAATTTGATTTAATCATTACCTTTCTTCTTGGACTCATGGTGTTGCTTCTTCAGAAGAGCCTGGACAGCAGCAGGATTGACGCCCTTTGACCTCGGGTCCTTTTTAGGTGGTCCAGCTTGTAAACTGTATCTCTTCTGCTGTGAGAGGCACACAAATGTTAATATGGAGCAGTCACACAGCCATGTTTATCATCTACAGCGATCATAAGCCTTATGTAAATTAAGTGGTCATCTAAGACACGTGACAGGCACACAGGGTTTGGTAAAAGTGTAGCATGCAGTGTCACAGGGGTGGACCTGAGCTGCATTACCAGAGCCTCGTCAGACAGATGAGCTGGCATTTGTGCTCACAAGGTTATCCACAAAATCTGATTTTGCTGCTCGGCTTAAGTACACAGACTGCAAGTGGCCGTCTTTAACTTACCTGCACACTGCCCAGGCCCTGGTTTTGCGAAGCGATGTCCAAAATATTATCAAAATCCATCATTTTAGCAGCAGGTGATTTCAACTGGCGACTCGAAGAGAATCAGGCAAAACTCATCCAAGAGCGCTGTCGTTAGCTTTTAGCTTACAAATAAGATAGCGTTACGCTAGCTCGGGGAGTAACGGTACCAAGCGGCACGTAGTCAACTTTAAGGACAACACCTTCATCAAACACAATCCATGGGGAGATACAACTGTATTTTAAACAGTTAACGCCACATTACTTCATCCGCTTTACGTGAACATTAGCTAAGATAGCTAAGTTAGCTAGCCTAATGTCAACGTTAGCGTTAGCCAACCCAAGAAGACTGAGGAGAACAGCCTGCCCTTTTGTAATGTTATAACACACCAAACTAAGGCCAAGTCCATCAAAATAGTCGTATTACTAAAGCCTACGTAAAGAAAAACACTAAAAACGAAGCCATAAGAACAAACACCGGGTGTTTGTAGAGACGACAGCGAGAAAGACCGACAAATTAAAGAGTCCGGAGATTACGTTAGTCTATGAAAGCGAGAGGATGCACTGCTGCGTACTTCCGTCTTTGTGAGAAGCGTCAGTCAGCGTCAGCGAGGCTGACCAATCTTGATCTTGATTTCACCATGATGTCATGACGCCGGAAGGGTTCGCGATGAAGTTTGACTGTGTATCATATATGAACATTATTTTTTATCAAATGTATTTTAAAAAAATTGCCTGTGAAATTATTATGATTGTGTATTTTACACACGACGAAACAAACAGAAGAGGCTTGTAATAGATTTGTTTACCACTAACACATCTAAAAGGAGAATAAAGTGTATTTAAATAAAGGAATATTCAAAAAGAAATCAAAAATAGGGTAATACGCCATACTGGTGTTCATCAGTGATTGTATATGTCTGGCAGGTACAGTTATTCACTTAAATGTAACTTTAATCCGTCCTTTTAATAAAATGAATTCACACGTGACAGGAACTTCCGCTTTTCTCTTTCCCTACGCAATGTCCGCCAATGAAGACCTTTTTTTTTTTTTATTATTACAATTATAGTCCACATGATGTCGCTACCATTGTGGATATTGCACTTCTCTAGAATTAAATAGTCTGGACATGTGGTGTAAAGCTCTTTGCTTGGGTAACTTTTCCTCAATCAATCCCCCCTCATGAAATCAGAAGTTTACCCAAATACCAATTAACAAAGTACCCATGGGTTACTAGAACTGTCAGAATTATAAAGTGGAAGCATTTACTGTAGATATTTTACAGAGGAAAAAGTGGCAGTACCAACATGTGACAGTATTCAATGAGAAATTAACTCCTGGATCGATATTATACTTGAGCAAAGAAGCTTTATCAGCTAAATGAAGCTCTTCTTTAGTGAAGTCAAATTGATTTCTATAACACTTTGTAAATAACATGAGCTGACATTGAAAATAAGAAACAGAACAGACACAATAAGAGATTTTACTAAAAGTAAAACCTCTTATTATGCAGAATGTAACTTTCAGGGAGTTATATTAATATTGGCGATTAACATGTTATATATTAGCACCCACACAACAGAGCATTTTAATGTAGGTGACAATCATTTTAAATTATTTATAACTTGTTGTTTGTAAATATTGTATTAATATTAGTGTAAATATGAATTAAGTGAAATAGAGACTAAAATGTCATCCTATGAAATGTAGTGTAACAGCTGTATAAGGTGTTAGAGAATTGAAATCCTTAATTTAAGTTCGAGTCAAAATTCAGTATTTGAATCACAAATTGTATTAAACAAAATCAAGACACATGACATATAAATACACCAAAAGCGTTAATTCAACTAGCATAATTGTTTATCAATTTTAAATATATTAACATGAAAACAGCTGAGAGAGAGACTTAAAGAAGAGGGAAAGAAAAAAATAACTTATTAATGCTTATTCGTAGGCTATACAATTTAATCCAGTCTAAATGTGTTTAATATGTCTACATTTATTTAATAATAATGAATTAATTAATATTCCATATCTAAAAAAATATATTTATGTGCCTATCATTAA
The DNA here is from genome assembly GCF_040436345.1 of Pagrus major. Lineage (NCBI taxonomy): Eukaryota > Metazoa > Chordata > Actinopteri > Spariformes > Sparidae > Pagrus > Pagrus major. Next base: position 4,569,680 of record NC_133222.1, read on the forward strand.
ATTTCAACCAGAGGTGGAGAAGTTAAATATCCAAACATATTGGCCCAAAAATTTAAAAAGGGAAATCAGTCACACGACACACACACTCACACCAGCTCCCAATCAATTCATTTTAATAGAGGAACATTTTGAGCCCGTACAGATGTTTGTCAGGCTCTTTGTCCGCTCTTTAACTTGCAATCACAGCCATTAACAAAAGGATCATCGGTGCACGGTCGAAATGAGCTCAAAACAACCGACAGCAACGAGCTCCATTTCTCTAAAAATGTAAATAAAGGCCATCTGCTCCGATATGTAAACAACAGACTGGCTCCTCCTATCCGGGTGTCCCTGACGTCAGTGGCCCCGCCCCCGCCAGGACTACGCTCTGCTCCTATTGGTCCACCGGCGAAGCCCCGCCCACGCACGCACCTCCTCCCGGACGTCGGACCGCCCACCGGAGCGAGGACAAAAACAATCGGCATCCCTCATCCAGAACATCACAAACAGCAGGATATCACCCGAGTTTCACCTCGTAACCCGTTTCTTTTAACGGAACCGGACACCAGCGAGGGGAGACATGGTTTCTCCGGTGACAGTGGTGAGTGTCCGCTTCACACTCGTTTGATATTTCTCTCTCACATCCAACGGGAATATAACATTTAGCTAGTTTAGCTTACAACACAACACTTCCGAGCGTAAAAATCATCCGTCCGAGTTCACGTTTTCTGTCATTATCTTCACTATCGACCGCGTCGGCTCTCCGATCCGGCTGCTAATGTTTCATTTTACGTTTTTATTCGCAGCTTAGCGTGTCAAACTTTGTCTCTGAAGGCCAGAGAGTGCTCTTTTTAATGAACAGTCAGTGAGTATGTCTAGTTTGCTACATGTTGGAGGTGTTTACGGACCGGTTCTCCTCGGGACACCCACGTTGTTGTTGTTGTTTTTTGCGGTCACCGTGTTATTACCTCGTTATTTCACATCTGTTTGTGTTGGAGGTTTTTCAAAGCAGGAACTTTTGTGTCCCGGTGCTGTTGTTTCCCTTCACATGTTTCGACACGTATAGCGGCGACTCTTCCTCCTCCATATTCCACGTACAGCGGGACGTTTCCACAAATTTCCCCAAAGGCAGCTCCCCCCTTTTTACAAAAAGAAAAGCCTGTCATGTGACGACCTTTTTTGTCTTTTTTTTTTTTTATTTTCTCTCTCCTGCACCCTCCGGTGACGCATGCGCCGTGCACTGCTCTCTCTGCTTCATCTCCTCTGCTGTAGCTGAGCTTGCATACACTCCACACATTAGCTGTTTAATTGACCCAAGTGTCTCTGCAGGAAGTTGGCAATTTTGACCTAAATAAAACAAAAAAAAAATACAGTATGCTACATGCATAATTTAACCCCCTCCCAGCATCCTCTTACTTTGACAGAGCTGCTATGAAATGTTACCCCATTTGCAGGGGGTCATGCAGGATGGTGTGGCGTAACTTGGCCTGAAGTGAACCCTGATGTGCAGCCTGTGTGGAGGAATGCCTGACATGCAAACTGGTTGCCTTAGTGATGGCGATGCTGTGCAGGTCCTGTGGCTGTGTGACTTCTTTTAAAGCCTTTCCCAAAGCAGCGCAGTGAAAGGGAAGGCCTGTGCCGGAGATGAAACCCCGTATAGTCAGGCATATATTTTATTTTATCTTCAAGGAAAATGTCAGCAAAAGTCAATGAATCGTAACCATTTTCCTTCTAATGCGGGTTATTTGTGTATGCAGCGTGTCTCTGAGTATTGGATAGGGATGCAGGGCAGTTAATAGCAAAATAATCAAAATTGCAGTATGACTAAGTGCAATATCCAGGTGCAAAATGTGTCGCAAAACAGTGTTTTAATGAAATGTTGTAGTGCTACAGAGATGCTCTGGTCTACAAACCTTGTTCTCCAGATGTAATAAAACATGTTTGTTTGGCAGAGACCGGGAGAAATTTGCCATCATGATTTTATTAGTTTTTCAGTGACAATGAAAACTGTGATGTAAAATTTAATCATCCATAATAATGATGAATTATATGGCAATTGCAATATCTGTCAAAATAATCACTTTTTAACCATATCGTGCAGCCCTGTAAGAAAACTGATCATTTCACATATGGTTTTGTGAACCCCAGGGTAAGAAAGGCTGAGATGGAGCAGAGATGGATGAACTGATGTGCGATCTTTTCCCTCCTCTTTGCACTCTTGTTGAACGTGTATTGCAAATGACCGTTGTGTTGTCTTCCTGTGAAACAGTAAAAAAACGTCTGGTGGTGACACGTAAAGCTCTCTGGTCTACACTGCGAGGCTCTCCTTCATCGTCTTCTTCTTCTTGGCTCGATATTATCAGCTCTATTTATCATCTAGAATTTCACTGACACGGATAAATAGCTGATAATGTACATTTCCCAATAACAGACGGATAATTTATCGGTACCCAGTATTGTATGATGTGTTATGATGATTTACATTTAAAATGCTGCATTGTAATAATTAGGAAAAAAGAATGGGTAGTATCAGTTTGTTTAGAGTTAGCAGGTGCACCGTATTCCTGCTCACAGTTCAAATATTATGGATCATTACACCATTAGATGCTACTATAACGCTATTATTGCATCTATATTAAGGCTTTCTTTATATTAAGACTCTGTTAAATTAGGTTGTGATAAACACTGCTACACTCCATGCCATCTGGCGAACAGACTGTTGTGCTCTTAAGGTAATTTATCAACTCATATCTTACAAATAATGTAGAATCAGCCTCTCAGAGTACAAACCAAACAAGTGTGTGCTGCTCTCAGCTAAATATTGCACTTTGCACTTGCTGGCAGGTGCCGACTGTAGAGCAGAGATAAAGCAGGTGCTTCACTTTGCTTTCTGGCTTTATTTATATAAATGCTGTGGTGTCTGACTGCGGCCCCTCGTCCCAAACCTCAGTATTACTCACTTATGTTAGAATTTACAGCATGTAAGCAAAAACTGTCATGTGACGAAGGCGTGGATTGACTGAAATCAACCTTTATATACATTCATTTGTGCGCTTTTATTGCAAGTGCTGTACTGTGCTGCTGGTCCTCAGCCGACCTCAACGTATCCTTGGAGTCACAGCAGCTGTAAGGAAGGAAACTGTTGTGTGATGCTACATAGAAATAAAGTCGTCACATGACTCACATGCCAGCTGTTCCTGCCAGGACCACGCTCATGTTACAGTTTCCCCTCCACCGATTTACGTACACAGGACTTTACAGGTCTTTTATACTGTATGTTTGCAGGTATCATGTTTCTGACACTCAGCGAGCATATGACCCAGAAGGGCTGAATAGATGTTCATCCCGGCGGGGTGTTATTCAATGCTTCACTGCAGTGCTTTTGTTAGTTCATGGTTGGTGCAGACACATTAGTGCCTAACAGCTGCTTTTCCTTCCTGTACTGCAGCATCACAACAAGTTGGGGTCAAATAAGTTACTGATAGTTTTGTCTGGTTGTAAACGTGTGCAGATTAGTAACCTTTTAAGGATATTTCTCACTAATCTTTTGGTGTTTTCTCCCTCAAAATAATCAACTAAACTAAACTGATTGGTAGTTAAACACAGATAAGGAAGCGGGTCCATCTGTACAGTTTAAAATTGCAGGAAATTAGATTCTGAGAACTGTTTGTTTGGTACGATTTGGATACCAGGGAGTCATTCCATCCTGTTTTTTTTTTTACTCCAAAACAACCCATTGCTTGAAGGTGACCATGCAAATACTGTCAATCATTAACCATATTATTCTTTAACAGCACGGAGGCAGGTGGCAGCTGTATGTGCCACGGCACATTAGCAGAGCAGCTCTTTATTTATAATGCGATCATTCAGACGGCGAGATGATAACACAATGATTCATTTCATTTGCCTCCCAAATGCGGCAGTATGTTCTGTTCCTTCATGCTGTCGACAGCAGACTGTCAGCAGACAGAGGCTCACAGCCTTGGCTAATGCTTTCCTTCAGTGTCCCTGTAGACAAACTGACGCCTCAATCAATGAGAGGAGTAGCTCACAGCTGAGATGATACTCGGCTGCAAAACCAAGATAGTCTCGTTCAGGTGCGAGACGTTTGGCCGGGAGAAGAAGGCTGTGAGAAATAAAAGCATCGCATCCACTGAAGACCAGTTTATGAATTCCAGCAGGCGATCAGGCCGTCTTGATGTAACAATTTGACACAGCAATGTAGAAATTTTTTATTGAATGTTAAACTAAAATTGAGGCACGTGGTTCATTTCTAATTTTATCAGCGTTGTTGATTTCAGGCCAGTTAATGACACAATGAGATTTCTTGGAACATTTGAAAGGGCAGCTTTATGCTTTGTTGACTCGATTTTGTTTCCCATGCACTCTGTGCTCTTTAGTCTCTCTCTGCCTTGCAGCCCGTTCTCTCATTGTGTACAGTAAGTTTACATGAACAACAATGGAAAGGGAAACTGCAAAGTATGGCTCGAACGCAGCATGAATGGGGCCAAAGGTTATGGGAATCTCTCATAATGATAATATAATTTGGCCTTGAAGTATCCTTTCAATGCACTTCATTGAATAATACATAGGCCCTATCTGTGTAATGATTGTCCTTGAATCCCGACAGCACAGCGCAAATGTTTTTCTTGTGTCCTGTGCTTAAGTATCCACCAGTGGCCTGACGAGCAGCTATGATATTGGCTAGTCTGGGAGTGCTGCCAGGGTTGTCCTCCCTGCCTGGTATCTTCTTCTTCTTTAGTGGGAAAAAATAGACTCACTACACACACATTTTTTGTCACAGGACTGACTTTATGTCTCCACTTGTTTTATGAAGGCACATAATGGAGATAAGAGGAAAAACATTAGTTTACATTACACACACAGCTTTAGTTTTGCTTCCTCTGAAAAAATTCCTGTCATGTTACTTGACAGGCTGGTTTTATCTTATATGTACGCAGAAAACAAAAGGCGTCTTTGTCTGTAGACGTCACGGCAAAGTGTTGATATACCGGCTTATTTTAATCTTGTCAGATCAGCTTCTTGACTGTTGCTATTTCTCTTTTTTGTCACCTTACTTGGCAGCTCAAACTTTAGAGAAAAAGAGTGAAAGTCGTGTTAAATCAATGAGAAAATGAAGTTGAAACACACAATCAGAAAGATGCCGTGCTTACAGTGAGCAAACAGTGGGGCCATATAATGATTCAGTTTCTGTTTCACAGCACTGTTTATCTAAAGGATCTAGTGTAGTAAATCAACACAAGTAGACGGAAAATTAACAAGAATAGCAATAGTGGTGATAAAAAAAACCTACAGGAACAGATGCAAGTTAGTTAAAAACTGTCATTTAAAATTGTTCACTAAAATCCGGTTTGGGAGCCGAGTTAAATATAAAATGTCTAATTTCTGCTTCTGAGCATTTACTGAAGCCACAGTGGAAGATGTGAGTGAGCGTGGAGGCACATAAAACTACAGGCTGGCTGCATTCTTGGCCCGTCTTTAGTCATTTCAGAGCTTCGGATACTCTACAATCAGATCTTAATGATGCAGAGCGCCAGTGTTGAATCGTCCAGCTAAAAACTGGAGTGATATTCTTTCACTTTAGAAGCAGGATTTGGGATATATTATGGCTTCTTCATAGCCTTTAGTAGAACGTCATCTTCTTAGTGTAGTATGCTTGAGAGGAACACATGAAATGAACTTCTCAGCATCCTGCAGGATCATGAACGTAGCAAGTTTCCTGCCACTCTATGATGTGTGATTTTAAGGCGTAAATCACAGCACATTACACCTCAGCTTGTGTAATTTTAGTTGGATGCTGTGTGAAAGTGCGTGTTGGATCCCTGTTGTTTTCCTGCTGTGTTAGCCACACCGGAGCGGACTGGAGGTCACTCTGTTTTATCGAGCCGTTGCGCAATCAGGGAGCTCCTCTTTCTTCCATCCGCCACGAGCATAAACCATATGAACCTGAATGAACCCTGGTTTTCTCTCACCTCTCCTCTCTCCACACCCTACTCTCTTGTCCACTCCTAAATCCAGCTGTCATCTGAATGCCAGTAACCCCATCTCCCTCCCCTAAAGTCTCACTTCCCCACGCTTCCTTTCTTCTGCCCTACTTATTTAATCTTTCGTGAATATTGCAATTGGAGCGGCGCTTTCGTTTGCACCATTTTTACTTTACCAGAGTGGTGTGGAGAAGGCTTGCCGCTGGAAACTACTCGTTTGAGGCATTAAGCAGCGGCCCGGTCATTTCATAGTTGCACTATGTCCCCGTCTTGGTCCTCCCCATCCTGTCTCACCCATATCCTCCTCATCTCTCCTCCAGTGATCTCAGCTCTGGTGAACCTTCACTCAATTCCTCTCCCTCCCATTGAAATCTCCCCTTTCTTTGGGTCTTCAGCCTCACCCTCAGAACCATAGGTGGGGGTGGTCAATCCAGAGGCGTTGCGAAACCTTTTTTTGTGTGACCCTGTTGGGCCTCATCTGTTTGGACAGGAAGAGATATGAGTGGTAACACAGCTGGAGAGAAGAATTCGAGACCTGAATATATGACTGAGATACAGAGATGAAGGTGAAGCAGAGGAGGTGAGGAGAAAGAAAAACAACATGGGGAGAAGAAAAGGTTACAGGGAGTCAGAGAGACAGTGTGGGAGCTTTATGCATTTCCCCTTCTAGTTGCTGTTTCTGCAGAGTTTCGCTTCAGCTAGAAACACGTGCTTGTCTGACTCGGTGATGTAAACTGATGACCGCACAAAGCCGTCCTGAAGACTGTTCCAGCCTCAATAAAGAGAAGTGCTTAAAGTTTGCTGCCTGTGTTCCCTCTTTTAATTAAAGATGTGAGATAGTGTATTCAGACACACAAAGTGGCGACTGTTTTTTGCTCCCTGTGATATAGTTCATCCCTCTGCCTCGAGATAAAAGCCCTTTTAATAAATCAAGTTTAAGAAGGAGGAACAATAGCGTGGCATTGTTCAGCCCCGCTCAATAGAATCGCCTCACGTGAGCGCGACCAGCTGTGACTCAAGTAATGATTTTAATATTTCATCTGCTTTCAGGTCAAGAGTGAAGGCCCCAAGCTGGTGCCATTCTTCAAGGCAACCTGTGTGTACTTCGTCCTGTGGCTGCCCACCTCCAGCCCGTCCTGGTTCAGCGCGCTGATCAAATGTCTGCCCATCTTCTGCCTGTGGGTGTTTTTACTGGCGCACGGCTTCAGCTTCCTAGGTGCTCACTCCAGTGCCCGCAAGATCTTGGCTGGCCTCATCTTTTCTGCCCTGGGCGATGCCTTTCTCATCTGGCAGGAGCAGGGCTACTTTGTCCACGGTGAGGAGAAAACCTCATCTCATCCACAGGGCCTAACTTCATTTGGATTGTATACATTTAAAATTGATTTCAACTATTGTTAATTGCCTGATTGTGTCTAGGACGGTGGTGACATTGCACAAAAAAGTATAAGAAGGCAAATGTCAGGTAATCATAAACCCAGGTTAGTCTCATTTACTTGGCAGAGAAACGAGTGCAGACAGATCTGCTGTTAACATCCATCCTGGTTAAACTTGACACACAAGTTTTCCAGCTGAGTTTTCTGGAAGAACTCACTTTCGTTTTCGCATCCAAATGCAGTGTTCACTAATCTGACAAAACTGTCGGTTCGCTTAGAAGTTGTTTGATCGTCTGACTGAACACATCTAAATGACTTGTGAAACTTGTTGTGACTTGTTGCAGTGTGACAGGGTTCCCAGTTCCCCGAAAGGCCTTTGTTGAGTACATAGTTGTCATAACCAATAGAAACACTTGCCAAAACTACAAATACAACTGCTTAATATAAGTTGTTAAAAGCTCTCATGTGTCTGAGCTACTGATCACTGCATCAGGTATTATGCTTCACGCTTTAAGAGACTTTGTGTGACTGTGTTTACATTTATATCATTCATATAATATCTTACAGGCCTTCTGATGTTCGCCATCACCCACATCCTCTACTCGTCAGCCTTCGGGATGAAACCTATTAACGTGTCTGCTGGCCTGATGATCGCTGCTGTGTCCTCCGTGAGTTACCTGCTGCTGTACCCCTACCTGTCGGGCCCCTTCACCTACCTGGTGGCCGTCTACATCGGTCTGATCGGCTTCATGGGCTGGAGGGCCGTGGCCGGCCTGCAGCTTGCCAACGACCTGTGGACCTGGACCAAGCTGTCGGCCTGCCTGGGCGCCGTGCTCTTCATGGTCTCCGACCTCACCATCGCCGTCAACAAGTTCTGCTTCCCCGTCCCCCACTCGCGCGCCATCATCATGGCCACCTACTATGCGGCCCAGATGCTAATTGCGCTGTCGGCCGTCGAGTGCCAGGACGCGGAGGTCGCCAGGAAGAGGTCATGAGGTACTCCGGCCCTGAGTGATCATGGACACATCTCACTGCCAGATCCCCCGAAACCCTCAACCCTCATCTCAGTGTGGCGCTCCCACACCGTTATTACAATGACGACTGGTCCACTACAGTCTCCACTAGTATGGTAGTCTCACGCCAGTCTTCTTACCACGAAGACGCGGTAGTATTATCCTCGGTCCTACCTGCCTCCTCCAATCCTAGAACGGCCGTCTCTCAACCCTAGTTACCGTGGAGACGAGTGTAGTAATATTAACCTGCTATATATAGAGAGTATTACTTTAACTTTTAACTGTTTTAATTTAAGGGGAGCATGTCACTGGGGACCTTCAAGGAGTGTGTGTGTGGGAGAGCGATTGTGTCTGCGCGCATTTATATGTGTGTTTGATTTTTACACTCTTACCTCCACACAGTCACCACACTGACTCCCACCACACACATCCACGTGGTCCAATAATAATTACAATTTCACATCTTATTTTTTTGTTTTGTTGCCTGAGACCTTGTTAAAAAGGGATTTTTTTTTTGCCCGTGTTTGGCTCTCCATCCTCCGTTTGCTCCGTGTTCCCCTGAATTAAGGGTGCTATTCTTAAAGTCAGACTCATATCCACACCTGCTTTATTACCGCCAGTCCCTTCCATTTCATGTAACCACACTGCCTTTGTTCCCCTCCGCTATTTTACACCCTCAACAAATCCACACCCACTCTCAACGAATGAGTCAATTAGGTTGTCCTTGATGTACGCAGAAAGAACGACAGAGACATTAACCAAAAAAAAAAAACAATAAGGCAATGAGATGGAGAGGCGAGGAGGGAACGTTGCGTGACTGCGACAACCGCAGTGTATTGTAGTTTTAGTGATTGAGCACTTTAGGAGGAGGGGAGGTTGTTTTGTGGGAGCTCGATCCTTCCTGCTGAGATTTTATTGACACAGTCCTGCTGTCGCAAAGAGAGCCCAGTAAACATTGTAGTCACGCCAGACTGCTGCACGTATTATAACATGCTGCATGGTGCACCTGCTTCTCCTTTTTAGAGTTAAGTCTTCCAGGCGTTTAACAGTACTGATGAAATGTAGGTTTGCAAAAGTCGACACGCTCACACACCCGACACCTACAACCCCCCTGCTGGGTTAGTTATTAGAAAAAGTCAGCGGGGTACTTATTGCTGGACTGGATCAGCTGACTCATGCTGTCACTGGCCTGGGACCATGTAATGAAGACTGAAAAGAAAGGGCTATGTTACCAGCTGGAATCTTTTTTTTTTGTTTATCAACTCAGAAGGCATCCAGTCACTCATAACGATACACACACATCGCCCCGGGGCAACCTGACTGAAGAGAGGGGAAAAAAAAGGAAATGAGAGAACTGGCTTGTCATGTGAGGGAACAGTAATCCCATTATTCCCAATAATTCCTTCACTTCATCAGCTCTAATCCCGCAAAATCCACCGCAGCTAATCCCCGACAGGTTGGCTGATATTTTGTCTTTCATCTATCGCACATTTCCCCTCGATCTCACCTTTCGTTTGTTTCAAATGTTTCGGGACGAAGCGTCTTACTGAAGTCTCTCTTATATGTGCACGTTTTGAGCGTGTAAGTGAGAATGTGTGTGTGTATCGTCTTGTTGTATGCGTGTACGTGTGACAAGTCAGAACCAACTCAAGGCCAGAAATGCTGTGAATCATCATAGTGGAGTAGATACACTACCGGGTATCTTTAATGTATTCTCACAAGGCTCTTAAACTGTCTTCATACCCTTCAGCTTTTTGAGATCTGTAACCTCTGTTTTTATAGCTTCCCCTTGAATGTGTTGTCAGTTAAGGATGACTTTATGGTAGTATTTGATCGGGTGCAGTATCTTCAAACTGGGTCATGTCTGTTCTTTAAGTTTAATTTGACCTTAATAGTGGTGGACATGCCTTCTCTTGACTATACCTCTATGGTTAATACCACTAAATCAATCTTAAAATTTGTACCCGAGCAATTTAAAGTATTAATTAGCACTGCAACGATTACTTGATAATAAATTAGTTAATAGAAAGAAAATTAATTTGAAATATAAGGATTTGCTGTTTTTATTTGTGACGTTAAGTGAAGAGTTTTGGGGTTTTGAAATGTCGGTTGGACAATAGAAGCACTTTGAAGACATCACCTGATGTTTCAAGAAACTCATACAAGTACGATATACCACTTGGGATCACTTGATGAGCATTTTTCTCAATTGTTTGACATTTTATAGACTTAACGATTAACCGTGGAAACAGTTTAATCTATAATGACAATTAGGGTTGGTCGCAGCCCGAGTATTAATCACTAAAGCAACAGCAAAATGACATGTTTGGTGTGTAATGCTCAAGTCCAAGTGCACCTTGATATGATATAGTCTCTCTCTATATATATATATTATGCTGTATATCAAACATGGAAGAGAAACTGACCCATGTTTTTGGTTCCTTCTGCCGGGTCAATGACCCCTGGTCCTCAACACACCCACATACGCACAAGAAAAACCCACACACTCATCAAAATGTGTTTACACATTACCACCATGATAGATCTGCGGGCAGACCGTGATGTTGACACTCACTCAAGGTTTTCTGAAACATCAACAGCAGCAACACATGCAGTCTTAAGTTTGACCAGGAAAGGCACTCAGGCCCAGCTCCAGATAGTTCCTCAGTCTCCTTTTGGCCCGTCAGCACGCTTGTCAGCAGCATATTTCTGCTTTGTCAGTCAGAAGTGTTTCATCAGTCCGTCTGTGTGTGTGACCACTGGTCCTCTGTTCCCTGTTTTAATTTGTCCTTGAGCATTGCTGCATGACTTTGAAAGGCATCCACGGAGGCTCGCTAGCATGCGTTCCTCTCCTCATGCTGTCTTAAACGAGGGTTTAGTAGTTTAGAGTCTGAGGAGAGATGCTGGTTAACGTGATCGACTCTAGTATGCAGTCTGAAGTAAAGTCACGAGGGAATGACTTACTCATCCTCACTGTGTGGGCACTTTATGTAAGCACTACTTTCTTTGTCTTGTGCCACATAAAGCCTGCTGACTTTTGTTCCTACAGTGCTGATGGCTTCCTGCCAGAAGACAGGCTTTACTTTGAAGTATTTCTCAGATTATTCCTGTTGGCCAGCCCACGCTTTGGAAAATCTCCACGATTTTGGTATCAAGAAATGAGCTCAAATACCGTATTTAGTGAGTAAGTTGTCAGGTATTATGCCTATCTGGAGCATTTAGTTTTTAAACACTCACTCTGGTTCTCATCCATCGCTTCAGTTTTTATCTGACTTGGGCACAGATAAGCATAATATAAAACTGGAGTCATTTCATTGAGTGGAACTCGTTACACTTACAGCACCCTCGTGTATCAAACAACCTTTTGTTCTGGAGGAGACAGAGGTCCCCCCCGTCGTTGGTGTTGGAGTGCATCTGGCCTTCCGCTCCGGACGGAGGTTATTGTTGAGCGATACTGTAGCTGGAATTAGGTGAAGAGGTGAAATATGACACACGGGGGAAGACTCCCTTTACATCCGGCCCCTAAGCTTCCGCCCTCCCCTTACAGATGGCAGGCCAGCAGCAGGCGCATCACTTTACCTCAGCCTGTCAACAGCCCTGTTGTTCTGAGCTTTGTACAATGCAGACAAAAGGGACCTGAGAGAGCTGCGGGAGGGCAGCATGGTTCGGCCTGAGCTATGAGTACTGAGCTGGAACCAGTAGCTGTTGTAGTGTAGAGGAAAGTTGGCACCTTTTTCTCTTTAAAGTTTCTCTCTTTTTGCTGTTTTTTGCTTTAATTTGAACCTGAATGAAGGAGGATAATGTGCTGTGCCCGTTATCATGCTGAGACATTCAAAACATACAGCTGGTAAAGGTGCAGTATGTAAGAATTGGTCATACTCAAAACAAATAGGGGGGCAGAGGAACTGCTAACTGCCGCCGACTGTAGCTGCCATTAGCTAGGTACTCAGTTAGCTGTGCAGCTAGCGGTGCAGATTGTGAACACGGAGCACAGGGGAGTGTGTGTGTTTACACCGCCAGCAGGAGCGCTGTGGCTAGCTGGTTAGCATGCTGACTTCAAAACTGTCAATTCTTCACATTCTGTTGATAATTATAATTAACTTCTCAACCACTTTTTTTTTCATATTGCACCTTAAAGTTTGTGTATCTTTTCCCGTGCATGACAAGTAGATGAATCCTCCATGTCAGGACTCGTCTACAGTGATGGAAAAGCGCACACTACAGGACAATTATGTAAAAAATAATAGAAATCTTCCCTTTGTAATATGAATCTGAATCTTCTGTGTGCTGCAGTTTTCTGCACCCAGAGTAAGGCCAGTCGATCTCTCTATCAAACCAGAACTATAGCGTTTAAAAACAAAAGGATTGTCGTGTACTGTATTCTTGAAAGTATATGCTCCCTTTTCCTTTACTCGTCGCATTTCTTTCTTTGAGGGAGCAAACAGAAGTTACTGTTCTGAAAGATTGACGTGTGAGAGAATCTGCATTTTTCTTTAAAAAGCATTTATTGCTCTTGAAGTGTTACAAACCTTTATGTATAAATCCTTTTTTTTTTATAACAAGTGTTATCCTTTTATTTTGAGAAAAGCAGCCCCAAATGTAATTCTTGCCTGTCAGTGTGGAAAAAGCTGGTTTTGTTTTCCACAAATATCTTTTTGGCCCATTACAATGCAGCATTTGAATTTTATGAACAAATGTTTTTTTTTTTTTTTGCTCTTATTTTTATTCTGACATACTTTACCTTGTTGTCCTTGATTTTAACTTAGTGATTCATTTCTTTCATGACTGTAGAGATGAACTAGTTTCTTTTTGCTGTAGTGAAACTGCTATGAATGTGAATATCTATTGGAGAAATAAATGCAAGTACAATGCAACTTCAACATCACATCCTTCTGTGTTTTTCTTCTTTTGTTTGTTTTGTCGTTTCCTCAAATCAAAAGGTTTCACATTTAAAATGTCAGCTGATATTTATAACAGTCGAGTGTTTTGTGTTTCCACAGAAGCTGTTTGCCCTCAGCAGCTAAAGTGCCATTAAGGCAGAAAGGACTGGAGCACAACAGAGCGCTCTGTTTCTAGTAACTACTGCACTCTATAGTCTGACAGAGGTGGAAAATGTGCTTTCAACGGGCTTTAACCCCGTGGAAACACATCCACTCTGCTACCAATGCTTCCTCATTCCTTCACTCGTTCTGCCTGCTTTTTATCTCCCACATTTTTTTATTTTTTTAAAACATGCACACACATACACACGCATCACAAGTTTATTCCTGTCTGAACCGTGCCAGTTCTTTTCCTAATGCGTCTCATTCATTCGCAGCCAAGGTCTCACCATCAAAGAGCTCCAGTCTTCTCCGAAAATGAAGCATATCTGTAGTGGCTTTTAGAAAAGAACAGGTTTGGTGATACGCTTCCGCTGAAATAATCAAACCCGATGAACCGACGCTGAATCTCCAAACAATTATCTGTTGGCTCCATTCAAGTTGTGTCGGAAATACCGTTAAATAGGTTTTCAACCCGTCATATGAATGTGTTTAAACGTCAGGGAAGCTGATCTGAAATGCAGGAACGCTTCGTTCCCTTCAGGGTTTCTGTCAAATACCTAGACTGAGTATTCAGGCTTTCACTGCTTCCACCTTATTATGCCTTAGCCGAGCAGTAAGGAGGCGGAAGGTACCAGTGACGTCTGTTCAGTGCTTTAATTGATTTGAACCTGGCAACCCGACACTGCTAGTACCCCGGTGGCTCTATAGAAATGGACTTTGTGTGGGCCAGCACAGTGACGTCAGGATGGAGAGGGGTTGTGACCCCTCTCTGTCTTTTTGGCAGCTCCTTACCAGACCACACTCGCTCTCTCTCAAGCAGCAGCAGACCAGAGGCGACGAGGCTGTCAGGGAAGGCTCCACACACTGGGGTTAGAAAGATTAGGACACTTTTTGTTTTGTATTCACACATTGGATTTAAAATTAACATTCACAGTGAGCGTCCTTTCAGGGTCAGAGGCGCACATATAGCTGTAGTGGGTGAACAGTGTCAGCCTTAATGCCCTTATTTTTAAATACATATAGCCCCCATAATCTTAAAACGATGCAGCAGGACAGCGATCTAAAATAGGAAGACTACTTTTATTTAGGGAAAAGGACTACAGCTGCTCCACAGGTCATCCAGTGTGAATGATAATACCTGCAAAGCTGGACGTCAGCACCTTACCCTCATTGTTTCATTTCAAATCCAATAATCCAATAATGTGCTAGACAGAGACAATATATAAAAAAATGTGTCATAACCCTGATATCTTCCAGTGGCACCGGTGAAATCATTTCTATTTTTGTGTATTTTCCAAACCTCCATGCAGAATTCCCCAGACAACATTAGGAAAAGTTAGAAGAGGATGGGCTCTGATGAAAACGGTATACTGGATTCATACCCGGGGCATTACAACCACCTTAAAGGCAAGTAGGATTTTGACTAGTTGCATAATTGGCAGTGTGTATGCCACTTTTGCTCCAACTAGCCTCAGACTCTTGAACTCTGGTTCAGTGGCTTTGTGGATATGCTGCATTCACTGTGTGCTGTTCTATTGAGTTATTTTTACGTGCAGACACACACAACTCGGTCCCTTCCGCTCGGTCGACATGGCATTCGGCCTGGTACAGCAAACACTGTGAAACAAGCATATTTGGGGAAGAAAAGAAAAAACTGGAAACCCCCTGAGAATAGATGCAAGTCAAATATTTTTATAGAGACAGAGAGAGAAGGGAAAAAAAACATTTGTGACTTAGAGAGGAAGGTCAATCTCTCAGGCTGAGGGAAGCTGACTAATGAGTAAAAATCCCTCAGACACACCAAGCAGTAATCTGCTCCTGGAGCAGAGTGTCTACACAAGGATGGGAGCAAGTCTGACCTCTAGTGGACATCTGATGCAGAACCAGAGGTAGGGAAGATGAGTACAAGGATTTCTAATGTCTAAGGTGTGAAGCAAAAAGGTATCGGCCAATCAAAGTGTACCTTTCCTGGCAACAGTTCAAGCAGACTTGTTAGAAAATGAGCTTCTCTTTGTTGGCCTGGTTCGTCAGGCTCTCCAACAGACTCTTGTCATCTTTATCTGGAAGACACATCACATACAGACAGATAAAGAGCTGATAAAGCATGAAGAAAAACATAATACAAAGTCTTTGTGACCAAAATGTCGACTTTTTATAATAAATGTATCAATGCAGGGGTGAAAAGTGTGAGTGTAAATTTACGTAGGAGGGAACATATTGTGTTTATACAACTGTATTTGTGATTTATTGCTTTTTTGTGTCATCATCATCACCCTCCTCCATCCTTCTTCCTCTCTCTCTCCTTTAAAACCTACCAAATATCACCAGGTTGCAGGAGCACCTGGCCGTCCCCAGCGGGTTCTCCAGCACCAGTGTGTATTTTCCGCCATCTTTGGCCCCACAGGTGGGGATGACGAGGGTGCACACGCCGTTGGCTGTGCTCTGCCAAAACCGAGTGGAGTCGGAGATCTTTGATTCCCCCTTATACCAGAAGGCCTACACAGAGGTAGTAGCACCATAATTATCATTACTTTAGGTGAAAAGACACCGCAGATGTTTCAGTAGCCGTGTCCTTCATACCTGCGGTGTTGGCATGCCCTGATAGGCACAGCTCATGCTGCAGTCGTGGCCTCTGCGTACAGCGTGGTCCTTCAGTGGCAGCAGGAACGTAGGTTTCACCTGACGTGATGGTGGAGCGTACTCCTTCAGCTGAAGGCTGCTGATGCACTCTTATGCACAAACACAGACACGCACACACAGAAAATTAGTGCTGATTCAACAGACTGATCAATATCATCATTCTGCAATCGAGCGTCTTCCCCCTCACCTTTCTCCTTGGCGATGATGACAGGTTCCTTCGAGTCCAAGGGATCGCTGTCTCCTATAGAGTTCTGCGCGATCACTCGGAAGAAGTACTTCCTCCCGGGAAGCAGTCCAGTGACGGTGTACCTGCAGCTGAAGACACGCTCGGCCACGGTGAACCAGGAGGCAGTGCTGGTGTCACGTTTGAGGATGACGTAATGCGCTCCCTCATCGTCGTCAGCCGAGTCTGAGGTGTGATCCCACTGCAGGGTCACTGTGCCCGGGACTTCCTCTTCCAGGCGGAGGTTCTTCGGGGGTCGAGGGAAGTCTAAAGAGGGATGGAGGTGAGTACAGAGGAGAAGATACTGCATCTACAATCAAGCCTTCGTCACTTACCTGTAACCCTCACACTGACGTCATAGTGAGCCTCTCCGTAGTCGTTCTTCAGGTGTACACGGTAGACGCCACAGTCGGATCTCTGAGAGGTGGAAATGAGCAACTGGGAGTGATTCTTGCTCTTGGTGATGACCTCTCGTCCTGCAGCGATGACGCCATCCTTGAACCAGGTAACAACCGGTGGAGGTGAGGCCTGTCAGAGTGAAGAAGGGAAGGAGTGAGGTGATAGAATACATTCGATCGGACTGATTGATAGAATCGTTTGGGTCTCACTGTGAAGCTGAGGTGAAGGCACAGCGCCGTTCCTGCTCGGACCACCATCTGCTTCTTCAGCTTCCCCTGGAGATTGAACCTAGGTGCCACTGTGGAGGAAACAAAATAATGAATAGAAAAAGAGAGAGGGAGAAAAAAGGAGACTACAAGAGAATGTACTACCAGGTGGAGGCATGGCCAGGACACCCTCCAGCAGCTCAATGGGCTCCCCCACCCCTCCCTCGTTGACAGCCCGGACACGAAAGTGGTACTTCATCCGCTCTTGAAGTCCTCCCACGTTGAATGCGGTGCCAGCGATGGGGATCTTGGTGGCCTTCATCCACTCTTTAGCATCTTCAGGGCGAACCTCTAAGATGTAACCCGAGGGCTCGTCTCCCTGCTCCGGAGGAGTCCACCTCAGAGAGACGGAGGAGTTTGTGGAATCAGACACATGCAGGTTCCTCACCAGGCCAGGAGCTCCTACGAGACGTTTTATGTGTCAGATAGTGTCGATAATACAGATACAGAGAGGAGAGGAAAGGGAGGAAAACCAATAGGGCAGCGAAGGACTCACTTATTGGGTCTTTGGCCAGGACAGGGTTAGAAATGGTGCTGGGACTGCCTGCTCCGGACCTGTTTACACCGGTGACTCTGAACTCATACTCCACATCACCCAGCAGCCCTTCCACCGTGAATTTGGTATCTGAAAACAATAGTACATTACGAAAACAGAGGATATGTGTCGTGTTAATACAGCAATAAAAAAAAAAGTCAAATATATAGACCCTGTATAATATATAGTTAAGTTAAGTTAAGTTATGTGAATTCTACAATATTTCATTTTCTGTATGTTTTTTGCAACATTATTCCATATAATTTAATCATTTTATGGTTTATTGCATTTTTTAAAATTTAATTAAATGTTATTTATCATATTTTTTGTCTCATCCATGATTTCTGTCACAGTGAATTCATTTATATGTCAAAATAATAGTTTATGAAGTCAATTCTGTTTGAATTCAAAGTGATACAGCAGTTTATCCAACTGTATCTGTGATTTAATGCATTTTATTGCAACAAAACAACAACAACATCATTGCATCCTCACTCAAAAATGTGTATAATAGAGTCTGACCTGTGAGCAGCTCCTTATTGACCTGTATCCACATGTTACTCCCCTTCTTCCTCCTCTCCAGGGTGTAACCCAGAACTAGAGCTCCCCCGTCGTGGGCTGGAGGTGTCCAGCTCACTGTCATGGTGTCCTTGGTTATGTTGGACACCTGGGGCTGGGACGCTGTGCCTGGAGGCTCTGGGCGGGTGGGTTTAAACAGGAGAAGTGTTCTCAAACGCAAGATATGCAGAAAGGGGAATTTACCTGGTGAAGATGATTGTTCAGTTTAAGTCCCCCTAAAAAAATGTCTTTCTTCTCTCTAAGTTTCTTTTACACAGATGTTTTAAGAGGTGATTTTAATGATGACCCTCACCTACAGGCTCTCCAGCGCGCACCTCCTCTGTCTCCAGAGGCTCGCTCATCCCCTCCACGTTCACAGCCCTGATGCGATACTGGTACGCCTGGCCCTCCTCCACTTTGTCATCGCTGAAGCCGGTGGTGCTACTGTCTACGTCACCAACCCTGGTCCAGGACTTCTTACCTGCCGCACGCCGTTCAATCACAAAGCTGCTCACCTGCTTACCCCCGTTGTCGCGGGGGGCCTTCCACTTCATCTTGATGCAGTTTCCTGAGAGCTCAAGGAACTCCACTTTGCCCTGAGGAGGCTTAGGACGATCTGGTGGAAGGTGGTCAAACACATGTTAAGTCTTTCAATCTGGCGTTAAAGAAAACTTTGCTGTGAAATGTGTGTCGTCACCCACCGATCACATTCAGGTGCAGGTTGGCGACAGCAGTGCCACAGTCGCTCTTCAGACGCAGCATAATTACTCCACTGTCTTCTCGCACACATCTGGGCAGATATTTACAAAGTATGTATGTGTGATTTAATTTGTGTGACCTTTGAGAAGATCATATTCTATGTGAGTGGATGGAGCTCAGTCACCTGCTGAGCACCAGCGAGGTGCTGTCAGCTGTCCGCTCCACCTTGGTCCTCTCATCCTCAATGACCTCCGCTCCGTCCTTGTACCAGGTGACCTTGGGAGGAGGCTTGCCTCTGAAGGGGATCTTAACGACAGCTGCCTGACCCGCCTTCACAGTCAAAGGTCGGCCCCCCAGCAGGTCCAGCACAGATGGATCGACTTCTGGAGGGTCTGGGGAGCAGAGTTAATACAGACTGGGATGATATTTTTATTGGTTTTTATTTGGTTTGGAAGTTTTTGTGTGCAGTATTTGAAAATATCTGACTTTGGCGACTCCTGGTGGTAGTATAAAAAACATACACTGTCAGGATTTTAAATATGAACTCAGGTTTTGTTTCCATGTCAAACACACACACACACCTGCGACAGTGAGTACGGCCTCGCTCTCAGCCCCCTTAGCTCTGAAGGTGTACCTGCCCTCGTGGGCGTCAGTCACAGCAGAGAAGATCAGCTTGTGGACGGCTCCCTGTTTGACCACCTGAACCCCACTCAGCTCTGAAATCTGTCGAATGTCAACACAAAGGACAAAACACAACACTGACACATTCAAAAGAGAAGCGAGTGTGGGTGATTCAAAAACTAACTGAACTTGATTAAAATTGATTGTCATGCTAGGGGCTCTGTGAGGCTGTGCTTTAGCTTGTACTGATGTTTGCACACTTACCATCTTAGTCTAGTTCTCATGGTAACATATCCTTACTAGCACTAAACACAAAGTACAGCCAAGGCTGCTGAGAATGTCACTAGTTTTGCAAGTAATAAGTCATCAGCTGGTCCAGCTGTACCAAATTTCATGGAAAAACTCCAGATTTAACTCAAACAAACAAATACCAGCCTCGAGTTGATCATCAGAGTCATGAACATTTATCCCCAAAGATCTGTAAACAAAACTGTGTCAATCAATCCAGTAGATGCTGAGCAGTTTCACAGGATGAGTAGAAACTTCGACCTGTTGGTGGTGCTAGAGGAAAAGTCAGGGGGTCACCAAAGTTATTAGGAGGGAACCATGAATGTCGGGACAAAATTTCATGGCAATCACGACTCAGAGACAGGACTTTGAGAGTGAAAGGACCAAAAACTTCCCTCATTCATTGACATAAGCAGTGTGCATTTGAGGCACTACAACCCTCCACCCTTTACCTCCACTCCATCCTTCAGCCACACTCCGTCCACCTTCTCATCATCGAGCACAACACACAGCTCTGCAGGGGAGCCTGTGGGACACTGAGCGTCTGACATACTGCTCTTCACTGAGGCAAAACGCTCTGCAGACACAAAGAAAAACAGCTTGTACAGGCTTTTAAATAATGATTTATATGAACGTCCTAATTATAGATCATTGTTGACATGTAGTAAGATAATAAGATGTCTGTTAACATCAGTAAGACTGTTTAGCAGCTTAATAAACAAAGATAGTTGTTAATTTATAAGCACTTACAAGAAGCTTGTGTAAGCTGGTAGCTGCAAAAAGCACTGTTACCTGCTAACGTGCATAGTTAACTGCTAAGAAATGCACAACAAAGTATGTATTAATGTAAATAATGCAACAAAAAAAGTTTTAATGAAGGTTAAGATTGGACAGTGACGTAAAAGGTAAGTTAATAATTATCTTTTAAGGTCTTATAAGGGCCGCATGACCTGGCCAGTAATGTTAGACCTTAAACAAGTTGGCTGACACTGGAAAAAAAAACCTCCAGACAGACAGAAATCATTACCATCCACGATCAGATTGGCCGAGGTGACATATTGGTGCGTGTCGTTGTCCTGGGTGCAGATGACAGAGTACTCTCCCCCGTCTGTCAGCTCACAGTCCTCGATGATAACCTCTGCCCTCTTCCCCTCGTGCATGAAGATATAGCGGCGGCTCGCTGTGATATCGCGCCCATCTTTCAGCCAGCGAATGTTCACGTCCCTGGAGCTCATCTCGCACTCCAGACGGGCCGTGCCTCTCTCCTGCACACGGGCATTCTTCAAGTGGCTGCTGAACTTGATGGGAATCCCTGGATACAAGTGAAGCAGGCAGAGATTCACTTTAGGGTTCATTTGGCCTTTCCCAGCGTGCTTCATGTGAAAGTTTTTGGTCTTTTCTGTACTATCAACGCATGCAAACTCACTTTAAACACATCTGAAATGCAAAAAAACATGATTAAAGAGTGATGATACCCATTAATCCAACACATACAGCAGACCTTGGTGGCAGAATTATAGTGAAAGAACCAAACAGATAGTCTACTCATGAATAACTGTAATTAACACAAACTCAATTACTATGCCTCTGTTCCTGCAACCCCAGAGGACAGCCACATGTCCTTGTGAAGATATTTACATGCCCCAGCCTGCACCTTGGGCAAGTGAGCATCTTGTTAGACTAGAGCTGTAATAAATGAGCTTGTTGTGAGGAGGGATTTGGTTGGATTACTTTCAACTTAGCACTAGGAGGGAGGATTTATTATGCTACCCATACGTCTACATTGGACGATGGAGGGAAGATGATGTTGTTTAGCATAGCTGCGAAGGAACGAGAGCCTTTAATCTCAGGGGAGTGAAAAAAAATGTAAAAAAGGCAGCGACTGCTCATCTCCACTGAGTCTGAGGGGGGAAGTTTGTTTCCTTAGAAATGCTAGCTCCACTAAAAACAGGACCACACAGCCCTTTTGGGAAAAACAAAACACAACAAAGCCTAACAACAAACAAGCACACATAAAAAAAAGTTTTTTTTATGAGGGTGAAGCGCATAAAATACTCCTCCGTACGTTCAATGAACAGTGGCACGGTGGCAGCGAGGTCTCCGATGCTGATGGTGTAGTCTCCAGTGTCGCTGACTTTCACATCTTTAATCTTCAAGGTGTAGGTCAGACCATCCTCAGACAGGGACACGTCGAACTTTTCATCTCTTTTCACTTCCTTTCCTTTTACCTGCCAGAACACAAACACGTCTGGGAAAACTATTTTCCACATTCCTGTATTTCCCCGATGTTCATGTTTGCTGAGAATGTGTGTGTGTGTTTTTTTTTTTAGTAACTCAGATGCAGAAAACTCCTAGAAAATGGTCTAAGAGAGTAAATTCTTAAAGCTCATCCAAGATGGAAAAATTAAATGCCTGTGTAAAATTGTATTCAAGTCCCTCAGTGTGTCACATGCAAACCTTCCAGACGAGCGGCGCGTCTGTCTTCTTGGAGAGACGGATCTCAAACACGGCGGTCTGGCGCTCTGTCACTTTCTTGGGCTTGAAGTCAGACAAAAATTTCAGAGGTTCATCTGAAAGAGAGATGAGAGAAAAACATTTTTTAATTAACCAAACACGAAACACCTTGCTGGAGAGGAGTCCATGCCAAATAACTACAGGTGCAGGATATTGGATTTTTGCTGCTATCTCATATGCTAACATTTTCCTGCCAATTTCGGCTGATACCTATATGCACTTATTTTTTCATCTAATTGCAGAGAACATCAAGTCTCTCTTGTATTGGAAAATTACGTACTATTATACCTCCTCTTATTGTCACAGCCCACTGGCAATTTTCTAAATGTACACATTTGTTCAAAGCAAGGTAACATCCACCTTCAAGTCACTACTCAAAACCCACCTCTTCAAACTCGCTTTTCATCTGCACCTGTAGCTGTTTGCTGTACTCAGCCTGTTCTCCCAAAAACCTACACAGATCCATATCCTCATACACTGTTCTTTTTACTACATATTTCTCCTCTATCGCACCATGCACTTGAGTTTATGCACCATGCACTTGATTTATGTATTCTTGTATGTATTCTATTCTTGTAAAGTGTCTTTGAGAGTTTTTAAAAGCGCTGTACAAATAAAATGTATTATTATTATTATTATTATTAAGAAAACTAATTTGTGAAGCTCATCTTACCAGCATGAAATATCGGCACTGATGTTAATTTTCTGCAGATACCAATATTTCATTTTAAAGCCTTTATTGGCCAATGCCAATGATGTGCCGATATTGTTGTGCATCCCTGGAAATAGCAGCATTTATAAGCTACTAACATATCTGGCAACCAGCACTTTGACATGTGGGTGTTAAGAGAAATGAAGAGAAAGGCACCCTAAAGAGAGCCAACCACTCGTGACTGGTCAAAAAAAACTTAAAAATGATTCATTTGGTCTATTTATGTCCTCTAGACGGAATGAAAGATGAGATGGGACAAGGAACTGACAATAAAAGGAAGTTTTAAGAGTGTAAAAACAAACCCAAAAAAGGCAAATTTGCTGGTCATCATGCTCACAAACACGTGTCCCTATCTGTGCGTATGAGACACACAAGGTAATGCAGTCACTCACGGCACTGTGTCTGTGAGTTATGAGCACTTGGAAGGACTTTGTGCACTTGCCTATGACGTAAAGCCTCGCTGACAGTCTCTTGTCTGCTACCTGCAGAGTGTAGGTGCCCATGTCGCTGAGGCTCACGCTAGAAATGCACAGCATGTGTTTGGTCCCCATCTGTTTCGCTTCATATTTCCCATGAGAGTACTGGATCCGCAGCAGCTCCGTGCCCTGAATCGTGAAACAGCACACCTGGATGATGAATTTTGTGTTTTTTATGTCGTGGAGAAACTTTATATATATGCACAGAGCTCGTCAGTTTTTACCTGGAACCAGTGCATCCTGATGTTCGGATCCTTCAGCTCCAGGATGGTGTCGAAGACGACGTTGGTGTCAGCTTTGGCAGTGACGTCCTCCAGAGGCTTCAGCACACGCACCATCTGGGAAAACATCAATTGATCAAACACACATGCCAACACATGAGAAGTGACAACATGACACTGCAAACTATTTCCCCATATTCACACAAGTTGACTTGAGAGTTGCTATGTGACATACGTACCTTTGTTGCCATGGCTGTGCTGTTTGACATTAAGCTTTTGTTTTTTTCCCCCCTTTTTCTATTCTGCTCTATTTTAAGCTGTTTTTTATATCACATCCCAAACCTTTTTCTTCCTCATGTGATCCTGTGCTACGTGAACAATCTCTGTGTGTGACAGGCCCACCTCCACCTCCACTTTCTTCTTCATCTCTTTCAACTTCTTGAGGATGCCTCTGAAGTCGGTGAAGCCGTGCTCGGCACAGATCCTCTCGTAGTCCTTCTTGTCAGCTCCAGCCAGGATCTTTAGCATCTCCTCCTCTGTCGGTGGCCTCTTCTCCTCTCTTTTCTCCACATTCCTGCACGAGGAGAAAACAATTGGAGCATGTGTGTGTTTGAGTGCATGACATGACAGCAGGAAAGCATCTTCCTCCCTGCAGCTGCGGCAGCATTGGTACACACGCAGTGTGGCTCTTTAGATCTCGTCGTGTAGATATTTCTGGATGCATGCTTAAAAAAAGGATCTGAGGGTGGATCAGAGAAAGCTCCATCACATCCTGACAAGTTTTGGGAGTGTCAGGGCTAGTATTAGACAACAGGCCCCTACCGTTTCTTCAGCATCTTTTTGAAGTCCAGCGCTGGATCTAGAAAACAAAGACAGACTCAGACTTTACCTGAGGCACTGTGTGAAAAAAACACACAAGCTAAATAAAATCAGGGTTGAGAAAAGTTCACACAGTGTATGATATGGTATGGATAGACTCACTTTCTGTAACAGTGAGCGATATAGAGAACGTGGCTTCTCCGTGCTTGTTGGAGGCGATGCACTTGTAGACATCAGCGTCCTCCAGGGTCAGGTTTTTGATCTGAAAGTCATTAAATGTATCACTAAAGGACTATTTAAAACTGTCATTACATCATCTGGTCACTTGAAATGCCACTGCAGTTCGTTTTTCGGAGCAGAAGGAGGCAGTGCCACGCTGGAAATACCCAGTAAACATTTAGCGCCACAACTTAACAGTCATCCCTCACCAGAGAAACAGATGGCAAGGGGAGATGCATATGTCAGCACCCACAAGTTAATTGCTTTATAATAGCTATTTAAGCTTCACTTAAGCTCCCCGGCTGGTACAGAGAAAGCGCTAAATCCACTCCAGAGTGGTTATAGATAAAAGGATCAGAGAGAGTTTTTTTCTTTCTAGCTACTTTTCCTCATGATGCATGGTGTGCTGTCTGAGATGACAGCATCAAGATGGCAGAGCCCCCTCCCTCCAGGATTTAATGATAGGCTGGACAGAGCCGCTGCCCTCTACAGCAGTCTGTTACGGTCACATTCATCTTTTAAAAAATGATGTGTTTTGACTTTGCACTGTGTCTTGGTAAATGCAATCGAATTTAAATACATGTAAAACACCTGCAGATACGAGTCCAATCACACACTCGTTTTGGAAACATTTATCAGTCATCAAGGAAGCAATAAGAAGAGACAGTGTGTACTGATGCAAAGCGACATACTATTAATAGTGTTACATGACTGACAAACACAGAGCTGTTTTCTCAAACACTTCTTTGATATTGTTCAGTTTTATCAAACAGCACAGTGATAGTGAACAAAATGGCACAATCATCTAATGAACGCAGAACATTAAAGAGACTCAATATGGATCAGAACCAACACATATCAGGACCATTGTTGTCTTTAATTGCAGCCTCTGGTTGGTTTTCAGAAGCAAAAATCTGTCAGTGACATCCTTTAATCTCTAATCAGGTACAATATGAGCCGTGTCGTAGTCGTGACAAACCTTGAGTATGTGCTGTTTGTTTATGTTGTCAAAGAAAGATTTAGTCGCACTGGACAGTTGGCTCCCACTGGCTCGTTCCCAGTTAACACCGGGCCTGGGACTCCCTGTCACCTTGGCCCTGAACGATGCACTTTCACCTGGGAATGACAGATGAGGTTAATGTTGCTCTTCTCTTTTCTGCATAATTATTCATAACAATCATAACTTTAAAGGAGACCTATTCCGCTTTTCTGTTTTCTTCCTGTGCATGTAAAAGATCTTGATAGTAAAAAGGTCAAAGGTCAAACAGAAGCTCCTCTCTCCCACACAAAACTGCTCCTGAAACGCCTCGTCAGTAGCCTCGCCTGTAATTCTGTGACTTTGTGACATCACACTACGTCACCACGTCACACGTTTGCATAATTTATGCCCAGCCTTGGATCGATTTAGCACAGCTGCTCTGTTGTCGTTAGCAGTGCTGGGTCGGGCGTGTGTGAGCTGGCCTATCAGAGCAGACTGGGTATTGGGGAGGAGGGGCCTTAAAGAGACAGGAGCTAAATAGACAGAGGGAATACAGAGCTGCAGGACTGGACAGTATGAGAAAATTGAAGTGTGTTTTGAGCACTAAAGCATGTAAAACTCTTCTAGCAGTAACCCAAAATAAAACTATGAAACTCAAAATGAGCACCATATGTCTCTTTTAAATCATATCGAAGCAGTGAGAATGAATGTGTAATGAACATCAGATCAATTCCCTCTCTCTTCCCTTTTCCTGTTTTCCTTTTGAGACCAATAAGTTTAAGGTCAACCCATTAATGCTTTTACTACAGCGGCTACTCTGCAGTGTTGTGACACGTTATCTTCCACAAGCCTCTAAATCTATAATTCACAGGTAGAGCCCGGGTGAACAAGGCTCAAACACCTAACGTTTATGCAGAACAGGCACTAGTATTCAACAGAAGCAGCAAGGTTTTCTTTTTCTTTTTTCCTTTAGGTGGAGGTCGTTAGCCTCACACAAACTTTTATCACAGTGTCTCTGAGCTCTGTGACGTCTCTGTCAGGACTTTGATCAGATCGGCTTTACAGTACCAGTAACGGTTCACCCAGAGAGGAATGTGGGTCTCTAAAGTTTACACATAGCAGCAAACTTTCACTTCCCTGGTGTCATCTGGAGTTTCCAGGCAAACTATGGGCGAGGATCTAAAATTAGCTTACACTCTCGAGGGCTCACAGTAGTTTATAATGCAATGTGAAGAGAGACGTTAAGGGGACGCAAAGGGCGTTTCCTGAAATTTCAAGGTGCTGTGAGATGACCTCACCCTCTTGGGCAGTGATGGGCCGCAGCTTCTCCTCAAAATCTGGGACGGACTCTCCCTCGGGGATCTGCGGGGATTTCTGTACCTGGCTGAAGAACTCCACCACAGCTGAGGTCTTGCGCTGAACCCCAGAGTGCTCTGAGGGGAAAACAGAAAGGACGTCCACATCATAATGTGCAAACTTTGCTAAAGCAGCCTCACATGCAAATGTGATGTTATCTTTATGACTTTGAATGTTTATTTGCTGCACTGAAGTGCTGCATAATGTAGTTAATTAACGTTTTTGTTGGTCTGGATTTGGCCAGGAGCTTAAAATGGCAGCCCAACATCATTTAGTTGCCAGTGTACCCTGAAGCTTAAGCAGAAAAAGACACTAAAAGTTACTATTTTCACCATCTTATGTCATTATCAACTTTACTTTTTGCTCATTATTATGATACTCTATTGGAGGATTCTTCTGCTCATGTCTCATAATGAAAAAGATTACATTAGGGAGCATGGCAGATGGGGAGAAGATGACCTTGCTGGATAACTCATACCTTCCACGGTCCTTGACAAGCCCTGCGAGACTTTTCGCAGCTTGGTGGAGCTCGTGGAGGAGGAGAAGGTGGAGGAGGACATTTGCATCTCTGACATCTGCATCATCTGCTCTTCCATCTGCTCCACTCTGCCTCCAGTGGCCTGGAGGAGCTCTGCTGCCATGATAACGATGTTAAGGTGGTGCCGATCTACACAAATAGACACAAATAGAGATGTAAATGATAGAGTTTTACAACTGGCTGACTCAATTGAGTCCTAATCCGTCTGGGTCTTGTTGCGTATGGCGGCTTTTAGTCCTGATATATTGCCTCCTGTAGATAAGAGGGACCAGAGGGACAGAGGACAATCCTAACCATCCCCTCTTAATTCACACACTGATACAGCTAATATCCTATAGTGTACTCAGAATGCAAAAGAGCATGTTCATACACTGGTGTTTGTCTACGTGCATGTGTGCTCGTTTCGTTTCGCTGGTAATTGAGTTCGTGTTTCCAGAAGCACGCACATAAAATGATTGAAACTCACCTCCCTTCCTCAGCTCGTCCCCTGCCCTTTCCCTGTTCTATCATGCTTCTTTCAACAGTGACTACAATAGTCCTTTGCCTCTGCCAGGCTCGTACAAAGATCCAATTAAAAAGGTAATCCACACACCTGCTGTGTGAGATAAAGCATCGTGTTTGTACCACTGATGAACCGTGCTCTCCCTCTCTCTTACTTTGAATCTGGATTCGTCTCTCATGCCCAGTCTCCGTTTCTTTCTTTCAGCATGCCAGGAAGCTGTGCAAAATAGACTAGAAATAGAATAGACTTGCACCCATATTATGGACAGTGAGATTTCCTGTCCTGTCACCCAGACCTGCTTCTTAAATACTGTGAGAGCATCAAAACTCTTAGTCCACGGAAAAACGCACACAGCCTGTATTCAGAAACTGCCTTTGAACGAGCTGTCAGGACTGACGTACGGTTGTGATGTCACAACTATACGATCACCTCCCCCGGGCATGGCTGAGGTTGCAAAAACACCGACAGAGCTGATGCAGAAACATCGTGGGCGGTTCCTGCTCAGGCTTGTGAGAGCGGACCAATTACAGACAGAGGGTGAATAGAGGTGCTGCAGCAATGGGCAGTATGGGAAGAATAATGTGCTTTTAAAACATAAAGCATGTGAACATTATTTGGTAGACACAAAACAAAGGTGTAAACATGGAAATGAGCATAATATGCTACATTCAGTAGTAAGCCTGTGCATTGGTGGACATGCCTTGACATGCAATTATTACTCGATCAACTGATTGGTTGCCTAATGTTTTGATAATAAATTAATTGTTTATTACCACTGGCTGGTTTTAGCTTCTCAAATGTAAGTATTTGCTACTTTTCTTCATCACTTTTGCCGGTAAAGAAAAGTATTTGGGTTTTGGACCGTTGGTTGGACAAAAGAAGCAATTTGAAGATGTCACTTTGTGCTCTAAGAAAATGTGACGAGCATTCTCCACATTTTTTTCGACATTTTATAGACTAAACAATCGTTGCAGTTCTCGTTGATCGTGTCTATATTTGTATGCAGGCCTTAAACTACACAATTTTTGTTGTATCAACAACAGCCTGGTTTTTTAAGGCTGTAGGGTTGTAAACCCAACGGAACAATTAGCCTCAAGATTACTCTCTGAAAGAAAAATGTCGAAATTGCTTCCTGCAGCAAATTCCCCACATGTTGAGGTTAGGGAAGTAATTAGTTCTGTAAGCTTTGATACCAACCAAAAGGAAGTCATTTTTTTAAGCTGCCCCAGCAAAACTCTTTGAAGGTTTAACTCTGCAGTCTGAAGGAGTAGCAACTTTCGCAAGTGACTGGAAGCTACAAAGTGCTGAACAGGTTGCTGTCTCACTGCAAGTGGAGCACAAGAACATCTTTTCCTCCCCTACCTCTCTGCCTCTTTGTTCAGTGTCCTTGATCTCTCTCTCTCTCTCTTTCTCACAGCATCCAGCATGGCAAATTGCAAAAGGATTTTTTACCTCCCCTCCCCCCCTGGCTCTATTATTTAAAAAAAAAAAAAAAAAAAAAAAAACAGAGACAGAGACACACAGCCAACCAAACTTACTTGTTACTTTCTCACAGATTTAGTGTGCGCCCCAGGTTTCTGGTTCAAATGCTTCCAGCCCAAATGTCTTCTCTTATGATGTTCTTAATCCCCACACTGCTAACCTCTCGGCCGTCCTCCACTGCTCGCTTGGTTCCCTTTTTTTTGTGTGGATGAGCCAAGGCTGAAGCACTCAGCTTTAACACCTGCTGTGTCTTGTCTTTGGACAAATAAGGCTCTGATCTGTCCTGGATTCACCGGGCCAAGCTGTCCTGGGCTGGGCTGGACCAGTGCATCATGGTAATATTTCCCATAGGTCAGTTTGTTGGAGCCTCCACTTTGGGGCTGTCTCAGGCCAGTATTTTTATAATGCTAACGTTCTCCAAAGAGCATGTGGTGACGGAGAGTTTCCAGCAGGTTCTGCCTCTGATGCACATCTTCTGCGTCAGTGTCAGAGGTCTGAGTGTCTCATTGAAAATGCAACAGTTAGAGCATTATACAGAAATAACATACAGTAATATCATTCTCTGTTTGTCTGTGACCTTGCGTGTGCTTTGCCTCTTCAGTACCTGCAGGATGTTTGAGGCTTATGCCATCTGTTGAGAGCGTGTCAAGCACTAAACCGGTTTGTGTTTATGAAGATAAAGCATCGACAAGACAACCCCTCTAACACATGATGAAGTGGCAGCGCAAACCTATTAGTAGTCATGTATGCACACTATACAAGGAAGTCAAGTGCCTTTGAAGTATGGAGAGCCGCAGTGTTCAGTATTAAATGAATAAAGAATACAGTGTAAAACAAAGCGGGGCAAACTGCCATAAAATAATATTTAATTTTATGTGGCGATGTCGCAATACATCATCATACATCATTTATCTATCTTGATATTATGAAATCTCCTCAAAAGCACTTAATCACAACATTTAAACCAAATACCTCAAAATCAATATTAACATAGAGAGACTCGTAAAACATTGTGATAAGTTCAGAAAGTTATATCACTTTATTAAATAACGATATCCCAAATCTAAGACGAC
The DNA here is from genome assembly GCF_040436345.1 of Pagrus major. Taxonomy (NCBI): domain Eukaryota; kingdom Metazoa; phylum Chordata; class Actinopteri; order Spariformes; family Sparidae; genus Pagrus; species Pagrus major. Next base: position 4,600,212 of record NC_133222.1, read on the forward strand.
ACATAGTCTCAAATCGAGATAACGCTATAATATCAAAATATCGCTCGATTATAAATTAAATAAACAGAATATGTAGGCCTGATATAATCACAATGTTGTGACATAGATCAATATTTATTTTCTTAATTCATTCATCCGCTCATTGTGTAATGTCGTTTTTAATTCTAGGTTTAACAGTTTATGTTTTACTTCACAATTTCCCATTTATCATTTCGATAAGCCACTTTTCATCACAAAGTCTTCGTGAATTAAAACAAATGAGGCAGAGCCAGTTATGTGATTAATGGCCCACCAAGTCAATCAGAAGTAAAGTAACATAACTATTCCCCAATCTCATGATTAAATGTAATATCATGTCTGCCTTTAATCAAATAATTATGGGTAATAATGCATCATTTTTCATTCTGCATCTTCTTATCAAAGACACAAAATATAGAATTATGTCTGCACCCCGAGCAATATGACTCTTACGAATTAAAAGGTTAATGAAATCAATTTATGTTGCAAAGATGATGCCCTACACAGCATGTGGTGGTGGAAGAAGAGTTTCTTACTTACTCTCACATATTAAACTGTTACATAAATACATATAATATTCATCAAAGGGATCTTTGATGTATGTGTTCTGTAGGGCAGACTTGTAGCTGTAGAGAGGACTTGCTGGGTGAATGAGGACTATCAGACTTCAATGTTAACAAGTGCCTTGCTAACCTCACCACACTTATCAAAAACAGCTGATGGTAAAGGTAAAAGACAGGAAAAAACAATTTAATAATGTCAGGTAGGCTGTAAGAAATAGATCTGGAGTGATGTCACCCACATTATCACTATTACTATCATTCACACGCCTGATCTAGGTTGTTAGCTCAGCTTCTCAGTGGAGAAGATGCTGAAATCAATGCCAGTGCTAACTCAGCTACAGCTACCCAGTCAGTAGGGGTGTAAATCACAAGTTTCATCACGATACGATGTTATATACGATATCACGGACAGCTGTCAAGTGTTGGGACAGGAACATGGCAGAGTAAGATTAAGTAAATCTGCAGTTCAAGGCATAGTGGCATTGAATTCGACATTTAGCAGCAGCGCCTTGTAACTTTTAGGCTAACGTTAATGAACTTCAGATCAACATAGGAGGGTTTTCTGCTTCTCATCAGATAAAAATGAATTCCTCTGGATTTAAAAGACATGAATTCACTGATCAACCTGACGCTGATCCTTCTGAGATGGGAAAATGTCAAAAATGCTGAAAATCTTTTTATTTTTCTCGGTGCTTTTATCTTAATTGATTTACATTTGTAGTCAAGTTTGACATCACATTTAATTAACTAGAGTCATCTTATATTCAAGCCGACACCTACCTGATTCAGGAAAGTACATTTAATGAGGTTTCACAGATTTTGTTTTTCACCTCCTCCACACTTTGACTGGACGGTTTATAAAAACGCTGCTGATTTAATCTATTCAGACCGAAACTTGAGTGGCAAAATATGCTTTATTAAAACACCGATTACATTTTTCTTTCACATGATTTAAAACCTTCAAATAATACGTTCATAACTTCTATGAGTCAGACAACATTGAATGTTGTCCACTTCCACCTCACAGTGAGTCCTTGGTTAACAGATACATGAACATCCTCAGTACAGCGTCACTTGATTGGTATTTGAGTAACTTTATTTATTAATATTTTTATTATTGTTATTTAATATTATTTGGTAACACTTTGCAAGATATAACGTGAAATTAGCTTCTTCTCATGTAAAATTCCACATTTTCTCACTTGCAAACTATTTTCACATGTTGAACTTTTAATGTGAAAATAAATCATTGTTAAGACACGCCTTTATTTTGAAATTCCCATGGCACGTCTGTGTCACCGTTTCCTTCCATGAACAGCTCTTTTCTAAACAGTGCTTTCTTTTTATTAGAAAGAACAGATTTAAATAATATATTTAATATGATAAAATAATATTTCCACTGAAGAGTTCAGTAATAAAATTGTCAAATCGAGTTGATATAAATGTAACTGATTGTGTTAAATGGGCAGATGATATCATCTCATATCGATCGCAGGCCCCTGTATCATATCGAATAGAAATCGTATCGTGGCAGACTTTGTGATATCGGTTTATATCATATCGTTGTCCAAAGAACTGATAAAATATCGTATCGTGATAAAACACAAATTCTCTGTCAGATCGTGCCTTACTTCGAAGTTACTTTCCTCGCTGTAGTTCATTCCTCTTCCACTGAATTCCTCTTTGCTCTCATGAATTTCATCAGGAGCTATTCATCAGGGCAACGACTGCCGCTCATATTCGCAGGTCACACTCATTCAACACTACAACCATAAAAACCACGTCACGTGGGACTTTACACCGTGTATTGTACCTGTTGACTAAATGTGCCGACCTTGACTTTTTACGATCTCACATAATGTCAGAATAGAAATTTAGGAAATATTCCCAGTGTAATGGGCTCGAAACAAGCTCATCATCAGAGCCGGGGTTAATACATGAATGTTTTATTACGAGCCTGGACTACTTGTCATGGATATGCTCTGTGAGGTGACAGAAGGGAGCACTTAAGTGTGATTGTTTGGTTTGAGAGTGCAGGAGAAAGAGAGAGAGATATAGAGAAGGAAGGAGAGATAGACATAGAGAGCCCCATTGGCATTACTTCCCTCTAATCCTCTTTGCGCTACACCTGGCTGGCATACTAATGATGGAGAAATGACCTAGATTTCTCTCTTAGCACATTCATACTCACAGCACAAAACGTAATGAATGAGTCGCTTGAATTTTTACTTTGTGTGACTCCTGTTTTTTTTCCTCTGACGATGAATCTGAGAAAGAGGCCAAGCATGGATATTCGGTCCTGATGAAAGACAGACTGGAACGCTACAATAGTCACTTTAGTCTCAGTTAGTTGAGCGTCTGCAGCGGCATGGTGATGAATACAATCTGGATTTTTGGGAATGAGGCCAGAAGATTGTCAACACAAATCATATTTCTGATGTCTTTTGAACACTTTATAACTAAGAACATGGTTACAGCTAATGTAACACTGGCAGCAGAGATAGTTTTTTTTTACTGCTGCTGTGTTAGACATTTCAGCTTATTGTGTAGCTTTCTGTGGCAGTGCACAGCTGCGCCACTGTCTTTGAGGAATGACCAGTAGCTGCAGGTCTGCAAGGCAAAGCTACAGCAGGACTAGTGAATGCATGAGAGGTTGTTACTCTAACTTATACCCAGACAGAAAAAACTCTTCAATACGGCAGCAGCTGTAGCTACGTGATGTTTAACAGGCCGTCTGAACTCCACATCTCCCGAGATGTCTCATTTTCAAATCTGCCTCGGAAACAGCTGCAGATGAGTGCATGTGTCTGTGTTTAGTGTGCGTGATTGGGATGCAGGGAGGGGACTGAATGTAGAAATTATAAAAGTCAAGGTCTCAAACTTTGAATTCATGAAAATATAACTTTTCAAACGTATTCACAATGTTTTTAGTGCTGTAAATGTGTGTTTGCATGCATTTGTTGCCACTACACCAAGCTATCACAGAGGAATAGGCCCATTTAACCGAAATATAGAAAACAAATTTGCCAATATCTTCCGTTTCCCCTCAATGCATCTCCTCTTTTCTCCTCATTCCTCCCCCCAACCATCTCCCATTTCCCTCTATACTCATCTGTAAACATGGAGGAATGCTATCTCCCCAGAAGGGAAATTCAATAGGGCACGGCAAAGCTGGAAGAAATGCCACTCCGCACCTGTTTGGGAAGGAGGAGGCTCCGGCGCAGAGGGCGGGCGGAGCTGATCCGGCAGGGTGCAGGAGGCAAAACCCCTTAATCCCTGCGACATTTCAGCTCAGACCTCTCGTCAAAGCCTGTGAGCTGCTGGTTAGAGGAAGGTTGGAGGAGGCAGAGATAGACAAAGACAGACAAGCAAGCAGATGTTGGATTATTAAGACGGCAGAAATGTTGAAAAACTGTAAGTCTTAGATCAGATGAATTGCTGATTAAAAGCTGTAGCAGCTTCTTTAAAGAGGCCAGTTTTCTCCTTACTCGCTTGTCTGTTCAAAATGCACACACCATCAGGGTGTGATGCTCTCTGCATACTGAGTTTCTGGTTTTTGCCTTCCCTTCGGCTGTGCTCAGTGGTATCATAACTTCGCTGCCACACTTTGACACCTGTCACAGCCAGCTGGGCATTCACTCCTCCCTGTGGGCTCGGTCTCTGTGACACCCCAGGAGACAGCGGCTCCTCTACCTTTATCACTGCCCACCTTGAACACCCCCACCCCCCCTCTGTCCATATCATCCCACTGCACACCGCCTCTTCCTGGACTCATCCAAGCATGTAGATCCCTGGAGGGGGGTGGGACCTGGGTGTCAGATGTTCCTGCAGGCATAAAAGAAAGGGAAGGCAGAGAGAAGGAACTGAGAAAGACTCGTGTTCCCTGAATGTTAAAGTTTTTCAGATATTAAAAAAAAAACTCTCTTCGCCATTTTACACCTCCTCCTTGCAAACCTCGCCAATAAACGGTGCCATATGCAGTGTGTGAAACTTTTCTGTCTACCTTTTAATGTGAGTTAAAAAGTGTGCAGGTCCCTCGCTGTGACTTGGATGCTTGCCTGCCCTTGGATGAAAAAGAACATAACAGAGGAGCAGACAGACAGAATATCAGGTACAGCAACTGAGGAGAAAATAGACTTGTTTTCGTCTTCATTCTCACAAACGCAAGTCAGATGATCAAACGTTAAGAGGAACAGAAATCTGGGCCTCAGAGGGGCCCGTGGTAATGTCCTGCAGCCAAGGGAGAGAAGGATGGGGAAAGAAACACGGTGCATGTAACTATTTGATTAGACTCTTTGGACGACTTTGAATCCCAGCGTGAGTGATGAAATACCTTCACTTTTCCCTGCAACAGCCCCAGCAAGGTGAATGCCTCGAAGTTTTTTGTTTCAGCGTTAAATGATGTTTGGCTGAGGTCACTCTCTAAGTACTCGTTTCAATACAGCTCAGATGAATACCTAAGCATTTCATTTACGCTCGGTGTTTGCTCTGAAGATTACATTATTAATCCACGGAGAGAGAGGATTACTGTTTGTGGTCCGGCTGATTCAGAAGGCAGCAGCTGGGAGGGGGGGGGGGACTAAATTGAGGTCATATTCTTTCAAGCCATTTGATCCTTTATCTCGATTCATAATGGCATCAATGGCCGATCATAGCTACAGCTGGATGATTGGACATGTAGTAAACCGGGGATAAACCACATGTTTGATGCATATAAAGAGAATGATACAGGTTCATGTGAAAGGAATCAGTTGTTTTTTTCCTCTTTCCATGCTTTTTTATTTTAAAACCCTTCACACCCACCGTGACTCACCCCCTCAGGTGTTTACACCTAATCTGCCTGATGAGACATGTTCTCGCTCAGGACTGTGTGTGGGTGTGTGCACACTGACATCTCCCTCTGTCTCTTTTTTTAACTTGATGTCACCTGTCAGGCTGCCACAATTTAAACCTAGACTATTCTCAGTGGCCCAATTCCTCATGCTAAATGTATACAGTTTGTGCTATTAGTGGTGGAGGAAGTACTGAGATCCCTTACTTAAAGGTGCACTATGTAGTTTTGAGGAAGAAATTTTAATCGGAAGAGAAAGATCTTCAATTTTTCTGCCTAACAAACTAAATAAACAAACTGTCTTTGTTTTCATGACTGAATAAACTGAATGAACAAACTGACCTTGGGACTTATTTTCCTCCGAGAACAGCTGTTTATTCATTCATTTTTATGGAAAAAATAAATATTTGAGTTTGTATTATTACCTCATTAATATTGCAAAAAGTTTGAATTTCTTTTCCCTCTCACTAAAAGTAGAAATACCATCATCTGAAACTTCAATAGGAATGAAAGTCCTGAAAGTAGAAGTACAGAAGTATTATCGGCTAAATATAATTAAAGTATCCCAAATAAAACTATTCATTATGAATAATGAGTCCTTTCATAGTGTTATATTATTACAGTATAGCTTTTGCACACCTTAAGGTCGTCAGGTGAGTAGGAGAAGACCGACAAAATCAGGAAAAAGACTCCCGCACACTGTCCACTTCACTTACAATTAAGTTTAATGACAACAACTACTAAGTACCGAACCATTGTTGTCATTAAACTTAATTGCAAGTGAAGTGGACAGTGTGCAGCAGTCTTTTTCCATATTATGGGCTGGATGTAGCTAATAACATCTACTCAAATGACTGTAATTAAGTATGTTTTCAAATCTGTAATTTACTCCTAATTAACTGTACATTACATCATGTATATTACTTAGTTAATTTTCAAATCATAATTGAGTACTGAGTACAATTTGAATTAATATCTAAACCTTTCATCTGCATGTTTGTAGCCAGTAAGGCTCTCCGATCACAAACGGGCCAATGAAAACCCTGAAATAGAAAACTGTGAAACTAGAAAACAAAACTGTGCAGGAGGCCCAAGTTTACAGAAGTATGGAGGAGTGTTAGGGCCAAAATATGAGAGGAGGAAGTTTTCTTTTGTCATTATGCACTTCAAGAAAAGAGTCAAAATGTTGCGAAAAAAATTGAAATACAATTTCCTGAATAAAGTCAAAATGTGGAGAATAAAGTTGCCATTTTGAGATTAAAGTCGGCCCTTTGAGACGACATCAAACATTGATATGACTGCCTCAACAAAATGTCTTTAAAATCAAAGAAATGTCTCTTTTAGCTCATGAACACAGTGTAGTTGTCAGTATCAGGACTTTGAACACTGTTTACTATATATTAATCTTTGTATCATGTTTTTTCAAGTAGTAAAATAGAAATCAGTAAAAGAAAATGATGCAGCATTAGACATGAATCTAGTAGCCACTTTAGAGCCTCAACAAGGAGACAGCTGAAGGTTTTTATCTTTTCCTAAATGTAATTGTGTCACCACCATCCACAAGTAGTTGTGGATAGCACCTCTGTCAGTTCTTTTGTGCATTTAATTTTTTTTTTTTTTAATTTTTACACATACCTGCTGCTTTTTGTATCTTAGTTATAGTATGAATTTGTTAAACAACTTTTATCCTGTTAGTATATCAAGTTTGATGAGATCATTATTCCCAGAATAGCTCCGCCCAACATCAACCTGAGGTCTAATGAACCAGAATAAGTTAAAGAAGTCATATTACACTTTTTGTACTTTCCTTTATTGTGTTATGTCGCATTTTTTGTGCATGTAAAAAAGTCTGCAAAGTGAAAAAGCCCAGAGTCCTGCACTGCCTGAAACACCTGGTTTGGAGTCACTATGTAACATGCGTTAAGTAATGCGCATGTGCAACTCTCACCAAAGATGGAACAGAGGCGAGATGTTTCACTCTGTAGCTAAAACGGAGCGTTCAAGACACAGTGTGTAAAGGGACGCTGCAGCAATGCACCATAAGGGAAAAATAATGTGTTTTTTGAAAATTAAAGTATGTAAACCTATTCTACTAGGACCTCCCCAAAAAATGAACGAACCAGAAAATTAGCTGGTCCAGGTACTGTACAAGCTCACCGGCCTGATCATAAGCCCTCATCTTACTGGGACAATTAAATGGTACAGAACCATCATTAAAGATATTAGTTCCACCTGTGCTTTTCTTTTTCTGCTCTGACAAGTTGAAATGTTTGATATGAAAGGACATCGTCTGCTGCAGACATGAACATGCACTCTGCAAATAGTCCAACCGGCATGAAATGTATGTTGAATGTATTTTATATCATAAAATTTAAACACAGCTAACCTCGCTTCAAAGATCAGCTTAGTGAAACACCAAAGACACTGCTGCCTTCATTTAATGAAGTCATTGCTCTTTTATCTTTGACCAGAGGGCGGCAGTCAAGCGCACGTCTCTGCAGGGTGTCACCACACACGCAGCAAACTGGAGGCCACATTATGTGTAATTACTTTGTAAGGAGCCTTGTAAGGAAGTGCAAAGCCAATTAAGGGGAATGTTATTTCAGTCAAATTAAAAATCATTTATATGTGGAATAACTCTTCAAATGTAATAATGAAGGTGTGTACATGAGCTTTCCACTGCTTATAATTCATCTTAGAATGATCAGTTTTGTAAAAGGCATCCATTTTATTTTATATATATATATCTATATATATCTATATATATATACATATATATATCTATTTGGCAAGACCTCATTAATATCTATCATATCATTAAAATAAACAATGATATATGATTAATAACGGCACATTTATAGTTAATTAAGCTTTATTTGACAGTTATTTACCTGTTAACAAGCAACGAAATGCTTTATAAACTATTTATTAGCAATTGTTTATTGGAAAGTTGCAATTGATGGTTAATTAATACTGCGTAGTTCCTTTATAAACATTATTTTCATGGTCATGAGAGAGTTGCAACTGATATCTTTAATCTTTACAACCTTTAATTGTTTCTTAACAGTAAAATTGCTTAAAGTGTGACTCTCGAAGATTTTACAGAAGCGGCAATTGCAGGTGTATTTTTCGGGGCCTCGGTGCTTCCCAGAGATCCAGTGTCGCCTGTGTGATGTCAGTCAGTTGTCAGTCGGCAGCTTTGCCAGATTCGTACCTTTGTTTTTAAGTTTCATCATCCATTATTTGTTCGTCCGTGACCGTTAACAGTAACGTTAACCGTTTACTCCCAACACCAGCAGAGACCAGGACAAAGAAAAACTGTTATATCGCATCCATATTTCAAATCAAATCAGTTTTATTTATACAGCCTAAAATCACAATCACAATCTGTACAGTGAACGACATCCTCTGTCCTCAGACCCTCGACTCAAGTGAGGAAAAACTTGCCATATTAAAAAAAAAACTAAAAAACGTATTTGTTATTTATCTTCTTCTGTCCGAATTTGAGTCCAGTTTTCACCTGTTAGCTGGCACTGATATTATGTCCTAATCTAATATTGTTCCTGTCAAAATGCAAAGAAATTGTCTTGATGTATGGGTGGTGGTGGGGGTGGTGTTTGGGGGGCATGACCTCAGTATCTCTAACGTCCTGGCTCCGGCCCTGCAGAGATGATATTTCAATTATTAATTTTTTACAGCACATTACTTTAATATCTCCATTTTTTTTTTAATCAAATAACCACTGAGCCTTGAATTCAAGGGGAAGAATAAGAAAACCTTAACAAGTTTCAGGATGTGCGTTCAGCTATTGGATGATGGATTACACGGGTACCAAGCAACGGTGAGAGCAAACCTCGTCGTCCCGCCTCCTCTGAACCCTCTGCGGGGTTGCTATTGGACGCGAGACTCGTCAGTCCCCGCCCGCCCAGGTTAGGTTGCTCTGCACCGTTAAGATGCTCAATTGATGGGCGTACGGAGCTGTGCAGTGGAGAGGGAAGGAGACCCTTACGTTGTTTCATTGTAGCAAAAAGAAAGCAAACAAAACCATGTTTTTTCCTGCTCGCGTCGGCGCTGGTCGCAGGTTCCTCCTCCCCGGAGCTCAGCTGGGTTTGCTCCCTGCGCGCGGCGACAAGCGGGTCGGACGATGCTATTGCGGCGTTTTAAAGGGAAAAAAGCTCCTGATAGAATAACAACACACGGCAGTGCATCCGCCACACATCGCTGCTGATTAGTTCAATCCGGGGTGAGGTGCTTTTCTCGCGGACAGGTAGGGCTACTTTCGCGGGGAGAATCTTTGCACCTGCCCGTTGAGATCATCACGGACCATCCGGACGCACATGGACACCTAAAAAAAAAAAAAAAAAAAAAAACCCACCCGGACAGTTTTCTTACCAAACCTCCTCTCCTGCTTTAACGCCGCCATGGAGCATTCACAGTTTCTCATCTACAACATCGGTGTGATATTTACTCGTCGCGGGGCTTCAAGCCAACCCGAGTGAGAGGATGACAGCTGATCGCCCCTCCTCTCCCGGCAGGACTTAAATAAAAAACGCGCTCCATCTGAATCTGGAAGCCAGAGAGTCTCAGTTTCAGCTGTGTTTAACAATAGATGGAGCGCGCAGGGCTGTGACATTTTGGTCGCTCGCCACCTGAACCTTTTCTCTCTCTCTCTCTCTCTCTTGTCTCCTCCTCGATCAGGTTACCTTCTTCACACACTTCTTCACCAGCCTGTATCACATCTCACCGGAGGCCCTTTTAATTTCATTTGCACTCATCAGATGTAGCGGGAGGAACACAGGTGCTCTGTCCGCTCACCTGTTTTTTTTTTTGTTTTGTTTTTTTCCGACATGGGAAACTAGATCTCTTCTTCTGCTTTGCTCTTTGGCACTTTGTGCGCCACAGCCCCGTGGTCCGGGGGGGATGATCCTTGAGTAGCCGATAAAATAATCAGCGTCGCGGTGTCAGCAAAGGCTCAAGCTACAGGGGATTTGTGTAGATTATCGCCGGACTGCTATTTTGTTCCTCTGGTCACACTCTCAGCTGAACTTAGCGGCTTTTTGATCTGCTGCCTTTTTCCCTGCTGCGCCCTCCTCCACCTCCTCCTCCTCCTCCTCCTCCTCTGTCCAGCCGCCGCCTGGAAACTCCAGCAGGGGAAGCTTGTTTACAAGCCACGCTATTCATAGGGGGAAAGGGGGGAAAGCCGGGTTGCATTCATAAGCAATGACCGCCACAGAGGTGTTTGGACCCAGATCTGAGGATACGACCAGTTCGGCGCTGCCGTCACCCCGCGGTGGATCCGGGGGAACGAGACGCGCTTTAAGCCGTCTGTAGTTAACGCTCCCCCTGTTTGCTGGCCGGGTCACATGCCGGTGCTGTGACCAGGAGAGGTATAGCAGCACCAGTCAGTAAAACAAACAAAAAAAAAAACTGAAGCAAAGCAGCGAGCACTTTTTCCGGACCCGTTTTGACTATCTACCGGGCGGCTACCGGAGGATGATGAAGCCAGGATGCTGCGCTTCCCCGTGAAGAAGATCCGGAAGCAGTTCAAGCTCCTGCTGCTGCTGGTCCTCCTCACCTCCGCCGTGTGGTTCACCTACCTGCACATCAACCAGGGCAAGACCATCAAACTCCACTTCAACTACGGGAAAGGTAGGAAGCCTATAGTCTCTTCATCCCTCTGAAGTTTTTGTCTTTTACCCTGATGGATACGCACTAACAGTCCCTAAAGACATTTAAAATGACATTTAACAGAGCCCTTTATGAATACTGTAGTGATACCCGAGGAGATGATACCATAAACTAGTGTAACATCACTATAAAGGCAGTATACTGAGTGCAGCTAGCTCCTGCAGGGGTATTATAGAAATATTGAGGTGACATCAGAGGAGATAATAATACTATAAAGCATCATAAGGCCACTATAAACTCACAGATATAAGGAAAGTAGATCACAGCAGTCAGATAGGAGATCAGGATAAACACAACAGGCTCATAAAGTCCCTTTATAAACATCAGTTGCGTGGATTTATGACGAATGTGTCCCCGAATCAACTGCCCCACTGCCCCCCGCTGATTGTTCCTCCCGAGGTCAGCGTGATGGGCAGGATCAGATATAACAAGTTACACCGAGAGGCAGCGTGTCTTCATAAATTAACAATAGTTTCCTTCTACGGGCTAAGCAAAGAGCACCGCGGTGTCGGGCCAGGTCGAATGCCAGACCTCCGCCTTCAACATTAATAATCAAAGGGCTGTTCATGAAGGTGGCCTCAGAGGTCACGGGCCTGCCAGTCACACTTGGAAAAAAATATCAGGGGTTGTGTTTGGGGGCAGTGCAGGGGGGGAAGGTAAGACGTCCACCTGCTGCTGTGATGCTTCTCATTACCAGAGCTTGATCGCAGATGATGCTGAGTGTTACGCAAGAGCAGCGACTATTAATGGAGGGAATACTCATAAAGGTGTAATGTGCCATCAGCAGCTACTAGACATAACATGGGATGGTGGTGTACTCTGTCTCCTGCAGCTGTCTGTGTGTAAAGTGATACCCAATGATTATCATGTCCTTGAAGAGTGCACACACACACACACACACACACACACGTACGATGCACTGCCACGCTGCCAGGGATCATTTCATTGTCTCTGATCTCAGTCGTGGGGGTTTTTCCCAGCGACAGACTGAATTTAGCTTCGCTGATGACGAGTCTTTACTCATCCTGATGGCTGAAGGCTGCCACTCCGGTTTGTTGCGTCTGTTGGCTGCAGCCAAGTGAGTTGAGTTTGGCTCAAACTGCAGACAAACGCAGCAAAGTGGTGGAAAATATCGATGCTTAGGTGCATTTTTCGATACCGTGTGTTTAAAATGATACGGCGTCAGCGTTCAGGAGTATTGAAAGGACAATCATTTTGATAAAATGTGGCCGCACAGCATCATGATGACGTACTGTAGTGCTGCAGTCTTGTTCCCCAGACGTGAAAGCATGTTTGTGTCACATCATCTTGCTTTGAATGTATTTTGTCTGTCAGTGAAAGTGAATATTGTGATGCATAAAGGATCGTTCCAACTTATCGTGAATCGTCATACCTGTAACTTGTTGACCATATTGTGCAGCCTTCTATCAAAGCTGTAAGCAAAAGGATCTATAATCAGGTATTAGCGTCATTACAAATGTGTTGGTGTGTGTTCAGTGACTTCCTCTCTAGCGGCGCTGTGTGTAGGCTGTTAAAAAGAAAATTTAAAAAATGATCCTACTTTGTTTTTTTTTGTCTTTTTGCTGTGGTATGGGAGGAAGTGTTGACTGTATCTTCACAACACAGTGTTGTTTCAATGAATCTAACATTAATTAAGTGTGTATTATTCAATACTGGATGTATGTGGCAGACCTCTCAAGAGAAGTAAACAAAGAAATGTTCATTATCAGCCTTAATTAAGTCAAATTTGTGGCATTGCATTACATTTTGCATACCCTGCTCTCACGTATACAGACGCTAAAGTTAATTAACGGTCACTCTCGGTCCTCCAATACCAGCGGATTTACTCAATATCACTGCATTGTGCATTATTTATCCCTGCCTGAGAGCACGACAATCCCCTTTTTTCATTCCCATGAAATCACAGAGCCCCGACGCACGCTGCTATTTTCGATATATCGCTGTGTTCCTCATTTTTAAGTCTGCCTTTGTGACTCGCCTGATGAGGAAGCAGGCTGTTATGCTGTGGCGCGCTGGTCTGTGTGCCTAATTGACTGTCTTCCATTTAGCAGGCATCTGAGCAGGTCAACTCACTTAACCTCTTATGAATAACATGTCCCCTCTCGCACCAAGGGTTTCTAAGTGAGATGTAGCCATTACTGAAAATTGGGGCTCCATGAAGTGTGTAAATATTCATATCAGGCTGGCCGTATTCTCTCCACACGAGGATCTTCATTGATTCTCAGCGGCGAGGTGGGGCAGGTAGAAATAATGTGATTTCATTTCTGGCCCTCAGTCCTCCCTTATTTGAATATGAAATGACAATTTGTCAAATTTCCTTTCCGCCCTGTCCCTATTTGGGAGGAAATTAGATCCATCTCAGCCTCAATCCTCTCCTCGAGCAGGCGCCACGTTCTTCACCCTCTAGATGAAGTCTTGCCGGCCGGCCCGTTGGCATGTGACCAGCAGACTTATGAGAAGTGTAAACGTCTTGGCATAAATTGCCCCGCTGAGGCTGCGTCGATCTAATTGTGAATAATGATTTGAGAAGCGTGTCGGAGACGGTTTACAGCCGATGATTTTAATACACAGTCTGTCAAGTGTTTTCAAACTTCAGTTTACTCACCTCAGTGTGCCCGTGTGTTGGTTGACTGGGTCAACATAATGAGGGAGCGGCAGAGGCCTGAAGCTCGGCGGTGTAGGCTGCTACACTGTTTTGTATGCTTTCAATGTTTACATTCACCAAAAACATGTCGAATACATTTTCTACTTTATAAAACATTTGCAACGTCTTTCTGGATTTCTTTGAGACTTTATTTTGTACATAAGTTTGGCGGCCGTCATCTCCTCCTCTTCCTACTGGGGCATAGCTACCTTTTGATGCATTAAATCCGCCAGCTGTTATTGCCCTTTTGCAGTTGGCAGTAACGTGTATGTGCCTTCCTTGTGCGCAGACACAAACATATGGGAATTCAGTCATGGAAAGTCTGTTTGAACTCTGTAATCTGGCCGACAAGAATCTGGGCGCGGCAATGAAAGGAAAGCATTCTCCGCAGGTGTCGATGGCCCTGCCGGAGCTTCAAATAGCAACGCTTGTGTTTTTTACCTGACTAGTGACATTTAAGGGTTTTGCTGGGTCTGAGTGAGCCAGAACATCCCTCAGCTAGTCAATATAATGGAAACTGTGTGATCTACGTCAGTTTACATAATTAGTTGAATAGTTTTACGGACGCTGCTCAGAAGTCACATGTGGCCAGTAATATCAATCTGCGGTCGGTGGGTAAAGTGATCAATTAAACACAAGTGTCATCAGGTCGTGTTGATACAGAATTGTCATCATTCAGAGCACTAAGTCAGCCACAGCTGTGTTGGAAATGGATTTCCTGCCACTAAATTATTCAGCGCAGGAGAGAGCTGCGTGATGGACTGGTGACAGTACGGTGATGGGCAGCACGCTCACCTTTTTTGTGATTCCACAGAAAGTAGAGAGGGAGACAGGAGGGAAGGATCCAATATCAGGCAGACGATGACACTCGTGAACAGTCACTCGAGAAGTGAGAAGTGAACTTGACTGTGTTAACAATTTTTTTTCCAAAAAGGGTTGGAGTTACTTCCTTCCCTGTGAAACATCTCTGCCTGAGAAGATGTCACACAAGTCACATCAGGGAAATGTACAAAGCACAGAACAATCTTGATTTGCTTTGTTTATGAATGTATCATTTACATATCTGCATGCTCCCTTAACAAAAGGCCAGTCAAAAGGAATATAATTACAGCACAGTGAGCAATAGCAACTAACTTTTGTGAATGTGTGGGTGTTTCTTCCTGCATTCATCCGTATTTTCTTAAAAGCCTTTCGGTAGCTGTTGTAAATGTGATGATGGGGAAGGCCAAAAAGGTATAATTAAATAGTTTTCAGATTGCACACTGGCCAGACTGGCCTTATTTAATCAGAATTTCAATGAGAAAGTGTGTTGGCAGGCAGTGCCGCGGTGCATATTAGATGAGTGCCACATCTATGCGGCCACCCAGTTGTACAACAGCCCCCCTGTTTTCCAGCATCAACAGGTCCACTGAGGAGAAGGAGGAGGAGGAGGAGGAGGAGGCTGGCTGCTGCATACAGGCCTCTATTGATTAGCTATGATTACACATGTGGAGGCACGCACATATGCATACACTCAGCCGCCCCCACACAAATATGTTGTAGAATAGCACATATTAAACACACACACACACACACTTCCATATCATCGCCGCTCTTGAGGGATAAGGAGGAAGTCGAAGAGGGGAAGTCTCTGGGGCATCGACAGATTGGCTGCTTGGTTGCCCATGGAGACAACATATGGGAGAGGAACATGCTGGTGGGATGATGCCCAGCTTATTTTATCGAGACCGTCGGTTTTGAGGAAGCTTCAGTGCGTGTAATGCAATGAATATCCACTGAAAGACTAGAAATGAAAACAGGTGTGGAGGAAGTATTCAAATATTTTCATTAGGTAGAAGCAGGAATACCACAGTGTAGAATTAAAATGTCTGATATCGATATATCAGCCGATATACACATTGTTTTGCAGTGATCCCTCAAATTTGGTTATCAAGCACTAGATTTCACAGTGATTTTAATAAATATAATTTACCCTAAGCATATCGACATACCTTTGATAGCCCAATATGGGCAATCTAGTTAGAAATAAAAAAGCTGCAGATAGGTATTAGCATTGAAATATATCTAAAGTACCAAAAGTACTCATGCAGAATGGCCCAGTTCAGGAAGATATACAGTGCAGATGTTACTGGATTATAATTAGTGATGCATTAATGTGGAAGCGTTATTAATGCTGCAGCTGGTCAAGAGTAATTTAGTAGCTTAATGTATTATAATACATGTTTTATCAGTTGATTTATATTGTGTATTCAAGGTGCAGTATGTAAGAAATTTAGTTTGAATCATTCCAAAATCAACAGAATGTGAAGAAATAACAGTTTTAACATTATTTCTCACGTCTATGTATCCTGCTCCAGGGTATCTATTGAAGTTAGCATGCCAACTAGCTAGCCTCTGGCCACACTGTACCTCAAAAGGTTTTGGTCCACAATAAACAACACCAACTATCCCCCTTGTTGTGTCTGAGCTCCCTCTCTGGGCAGAGTCAGCTCATACGACTGCGTAGCTGCATGGTTAACGGAGCTCACTGGCTAACTGCAGCTACAGTTAGCAGCAGTTAGCGGTTACCGTGGCAATACAGTATGTTTCCCCTTTTTGTGTAAATTGAACAGGAGCCTTATTCTTACATACTGCACCATTAATAAAATGAATCTTCACAGCAACTAGTAAAAAAATGTTGTCAAATAAATCTAGTGTAGTAAAATGTACAATATTTGCCTCCATAATGCAGCGGAATAGAAGTATTACAGTACAAGTACCTCCAAATTGTACTTAAATACAGTACTTGAGTAAATGTACTTAGTTACATTCCACCACTCGATAAAATAGACACAACTTGTGGATGCAGTGTCGTTGTGCTGCGTTCATATCCCTGGAGAGAAATGGACTCTAAGACATTCACATTCAAACACTTGGATGTAGTTGCAGTTCAGTATGAAGTTGGATTCGGCTTGTTGTTGCATCTCAGCAGCAACACCCTCAGGCTGGCTCGCTGTCATGGTAACCATGCCCTCCGATGTCACTTCCCCTAATTTTAGCTCTGGTGGTTCTCACGGTCGGTCAGCTTTACCTCGGCCAGAACCACTCTGCCGGCAAAACGGTAACAGACGCCACCTCTGTGTGTGCGTAAGTGCTTAAAATCACACACAGCACCCTTTTCATGTCATTATTTATTCATGCCGCAATGAATATTGTCAATTACCTTTTCAGATTTTTGAATAATGCAGCTGCACGGCGCACACTTGCACCTTTGATGAAACGGAACAGTTGTTAATGGAAGAGGGAAGGTCGGAACAAAAAAGACATAAACAACCTGCGCGCTTAGTAAAAAGCAATTTCCGAGGCAGTCATGTTGTATATCTTAGGTATGTTTCCGACAGAGCAGCTTTTATAGGAACACCGAGCCCAGCGTGGGTGCAGTCTGCAGGTCTGCATCAACAAAGTGGTTTGGGCATGTTAAAAGCGGGGACACGTGTGAACCCAGCTGGGCGGTGTGGCTTTCAATAGATTGCCTCCATTTAGGAAAGTTTGGGGCCTTGGTGTCGCTGTGGAGGAGCTCCGTTAATCAGATAAAAATAGGATAAAAAAAGACCTTTCATCTGGAGAAATTGTGAAAGGAGTGAATTAGGAAATTGTCGCTGTACTAATGTGGTGATTTATATTCTTTAGAGTCACACTGTTTGGCTGGTTTAGCAGAAATAGTTCTGATGCCGTACAAGCACGTAATTCGATTTCCAGGTGAAAGCTGTTTTTTTTCTTTCTTAGTGCTTTGATCATAAAATCGAAATTGGAATCTTTAAATCTGTGTCACTATCCTCGAGAGATTATTTGCTATAAATTAACCAATATAGAGAAATTGCATAACATATTAAAGCAGTTATTTCAGCTGAAGCAGCTGTATCGTGGAGGTATTTTATTCAAAGGGCCCTGTCATAAAAACACACGGCAGTCAGTCCATTGTCAGCTTGTGTCTGGGGAGCTGGGATGGGGACTGTCTGAAGTTCAACCATGAATCTGCCCCTCAGCTTATCTGACCAACCCAGTAAATCTCTCTCGGGGTAATACCCACAGTGAGGATGAACGATGGCCCCATAACAACTCACACTGCCTCCTCCGCCTGGTGGAGGTGGAGACAACACAGGGATTAAGAGGGGAGAAATAATACCTCACGCTCTTCTTACGTGCACATGTACGTGCTTATATTATCATTGCACATGTTGTGGAGGTGTAGATCTCTACTGGCCTCATGATTAGATTCAATTACGATTCACCTGTCAACAATTTGAATGCACAAAGATACGTGATGCATCTTGCTGCAGCTCGATGTATCACACCTTCGATTATCCGCACAACTGTACATGGCTACAATATAAAAAAGCTGCATCTTTTCTGTTATATAAATACTTTATATACACAAACCCATCTGCAGTGCATTACAAGTGTGCTGTAATCTACAAAAATGTTGTTTTCACATAAGACATGTCACTTCATGAATGTGGCAAACATCATAAACATGACTTGGCTGCACACGCCTCCCTCAGAGTCGGACGCTAACGGTGCCTCCTGGCTTATTATCTGGGCTCGCCATATTCTTTATGGTTGCAGACGTTAGCTCAGGGTGAAAACGGCTAACGTGGTTTGTAATTGTTGAGAGGCAGATTCAACACAAGATTCTGAAACGTGGCAACATGTGCTTTTCAAAACTGACCCAGTTTCTCGTCTGTTGCTTGTTGGTCTTTGCCTCTTTCAGACCGATCTCCAAACATTCAAAAGTAATGTTAGCCTAGTGTCCAGCCGACGCCAGAAAATCAACATTCAACATTAGCAGGCTACAAATTTGTGTTGGCTGCAGACTCTCGATCATCTTCTCTCAAAGCTCTGATTCAGAATCTTCCACGTCGACATTGCGATGCATCTTAGAATCCAGAAATTTGCACACATGTTGTCATATGAGTGGATTTGCTCACTCTCACGTCCGTGTGCATTTGTGAAAGCCTGTTCATGCTACACTCTTGTCCTCCCTTTGGTAATTTAGCATTCTCTGTTTTCTTGCCAAAGCTAAAGCAAATGCAACAGAATTTATAACAGCCCCTAAAATATTTCCCACTCAGCAGGATGTGTTAAATTCACATACCCTCCGTGCATTTCGCATCGCTTTAAGCGTTGCATGTAAGATTAACAGATGCGGACGCAGGATTGACGGATGAAAGGGGGCTGGATTGGAAGGTGAGCGACGCGTAGGAAAAACACCAGTCCAGAGTGTGTTAACCTTGGGGTTAATGAAATTTGTGTTGGCCTGCCTAACAAGCCGCCATCAAGGTACCAGCTCTGCCCCATGCAGATGAGAGCTCTGGCACACTGCCACGGCTTTGCCGCAGGAGATTTGTGTATGTGTGAGAGAGAGAGCGCGTCAGCGTGTGAAACAGAGAGATTTAGTGTAAAATAGAGGCAAATGTGTACGTGTGATGTGGTTTGTTTTTCCCAAAAGTGTGTCATTGCATGTGTCTGTGAGTGCGCTCCTCCCCGATTCCCGCTGCCGTCTGCACTTTAGCCCCAGTGTTTAGCTGAGCAGAAGAGGAAGCAGCTGAATGATGGCACTGTCTGCCCGCTGGCACGCTCAATGCAATTGGGGGGGACAAGCATTCGGGGAGGAGGGGGACGGGGCAGAAGAAGGACACCCTTCTCACGCAACAGGTGGGACATGCAGCAGGATGCATCAGGGGAGGATGTGGCTGTGACTTCTAATACCCTCCACAGTGTAATCTGTTTGTACATGGAGCCGCAGCTCCGAGTTGTAGTGGATTAAACATCAGATGAGGTTCACTGTGAAAAAGCCATTCAGGTGTAGCGATTCTTATATGGCAGGGGTGTCTAATAATGCAGCAATCACGCTGTTAAACAATGCCATCAAGATTTAATTACGGACCAAATTTCCTCAGTGGCGACTCATAAAAACCCACACAATTTGGACAATTTACTAGGACACTGCTGGGAGATGGGGAGGGTGTGAATAAGAGAGCAGAGAGTGAGTTGGTGTTGAGTTTTTTTACGAAAATGAGAAAAAAGCCAGAGAGCGAGCGAGAGAAGGAGGGAGCGCCAGAGAGACAGATGTCAGGTGGGAGTATCGACTGCAGACGATCATGATCCTTGTCATGATGGGATTTGTCAGTTTCCCTGCGCTGTGGCTCGGTTCCGCTCTTAACCCCCCACATCTCCACCCCCACCACCCCACCTCTGCAGAAGGATTTTCTTTCATAGGGGTTTCTATGCAGCGCCGGGCTGTATCAGCTCTGGTGTTGCCTTACTGTAAGTGATCCAGACCTTGCAGGATTTCGATCAATCATCAAAGAGTTGTGTGTCTGTGCGCTCTCCCCCCCCCTCCCTACCGTCGCTGCTCAGAATGAGCTTTCTGTAGCTGTGGTTAATGGAAAAGGTCACCTCTCTTTCGTGGCTCGCAACAAAGACAGAAGAAGGATCAGAGGAGGGGGACAGATAAACCTCAGAGACAGAAGAGGGTGCCTTCTTTCGGAGGCAGGCGTGTTGGTTGCACTGTAAATCGGCTTTTGTTGGATCTTTTTGAACAGCTCTGTTGAAAAGTCATAAAAATGGATACACTCGATATAAAAGAATAAATTGACCGTAACGTGTCTGTCCCTGTGTGCCGTAGTTTTCCCTCGTATTCCCTTTCACCCTTCACTGCTCGCTTATGAATATTTACACGTTTGTGGAACCAGATCTGAAGGTGGGGAAGGAATTTCATCTCCATTTATGAAAGGTTCGCCGGGTGAAGTTGAGCAACGAGGGAGAGAAATCTTGTTTTTTTGACATTTAAGGGCTTTCGCTAACATGAGCGGCTGCCATTTAGAGGAAACTAAATCCTGTGCGTTACATCTGGCTACATATCTGAGAGGATAGAAATGTGATTGTGGTGGTGATAAGGTCCCCCACTGCTCCACAGCAGGTCTGAAGTTCCCCCCTGCTGACAGCAACCCAACGCGAAACATTTTTGCATTTTGTTTAGTTGAGCTGAATGTCTCCCATCTCGACTTGTTTTCTTTTCTCTTGAATCATCACATTTTTTTTTTTTTTGTTATTCAACCTCACCTATCATCCAAGATATCTTTTATATCTGTCTCCTTCTCCATCTTATTTTTTTTTTTTCTGCACGAAGCGTAGGAGTATTCAGAGGAGGCGGGAGCAGAGAGCAGGAGAAAGATAGAGGACAAGGGCTGCACTTTGTCATCCTTTTGTTTTTGCGTCTCAAAGGCCTGCTCGCCAGCTTGATTACCATGTGAGCCGCTTTGTGAAGGAGCGCGGCGTCGCTCTCCGTGGCCTGTCAAACACTGTTCCCTTTTTTCTATTGTGGCCAGTCATGAGGAAAGATATTCAATAGAAGAGGAAAGGTTCCAGTGTACTCTGGAGCTGTGTTTGTGTTTGTACAACTGTGCATACTTTGCTTTGAGAGGAGCCCCGCCAACGTGCACTGAATTTCAACATCTCTTCATTAATTTTACGCCTCTATAATTCTCTGTAATTAAATACCCTCTTTTAGCATTCAATGTTCCATACTTAAGTTCTTGTTTATCCCTCTTGTCCTAGTCTCAATCACACGAATGTAGCTGATAGAAAATCATGCCGGTTGTTTTTTGATCAGTAAGAGTGGTTATTGAGTTTTATGTTGCCAGATAAGCTTGTTTTTTTTCTGCTTCTCTTACTGTCAACTTTTCATCTTTTAAAGCTTAGTTTTTATTTGTGGGGAGAAAGTTGCAGGCAAGAAAAGAAGGTTATAAAGCAAGCTGTCACAGAAAGTTCAGTCACAGGCTGATCTGAGTAAACAAAACAAGTGGCTGATGGTGTAAATGTTTTTCATACTCTCACCCGTTCATTTTCTTCAGCACACCACAAGATTTTTCAATGTTATTTTCTGCGTGTCTGGTTTTGCTAAAATCTCTACGACATGAAAAAGAATAAGTGAATTCAACAAGTAGCTGTGAACTTTGATGAAATTCGTATTCATGGCAGCGAGCATCATATCTGCTTTTACATTTGGGTAAAGGTTACATTATCATGGTGCACTGCTTATAGCTGCATCTCCATCTTAATTGTGTTTAGCCTTTGATTATAATAAAGTCATGTTGCTCCCTGTAATGGATTATGTGTCTCTGCAAGCTGATTTGTTGTAATGAGTAGAGACCAATGGTTTCTTAAAATGCAAGAAAAAAAAAAGACATTTAAATTATGAACGTGTGTTTGGAAAAACCATTAGCAGTAATGCTTTTAGAAATGCCAAACGCATTTTAAGCACCGGGATCAGAGGGTTGTCCTCACTAAAGATATCCTCCCTGAACATTTTATAATGTCTCCAAATCACAGAGTTTCCTCCCATGTTCCAAATTGAAGACTTTTGAATTTAAAGTGTTAAAAAACATGCCATGAAATATGCTTTTTGGGAACTACAGCATAAGCAGTGAGTGAATCTTTAACTGCCCACTCTTCAGTTTTCTCCAGGATGTCCTGGAGAGAACATTTCTCTCACCTTCAGGCTCAGTCCCTACCAATTACCTGGTTGGGTTTGGGCTCGCCTCATATCTCTCCCATCGGATCACCACTCTTAAATCTCTGCCCCCTATCTCTGCCTCTTGGCTTGTCTGTTGTACAGAGTATGAGGCAGAATTCCCCATCTAACATGACGATGGCTGCCGGCAGGGTCAGTGCTACAGATTCCTCCCACCTGGGCGAAAAAAGTAAACATTTTGCATTGCTTTCTTTTTTAGTATACCAAACTGCCTCTGCACACTTTTTCATAGGGTTCTTCTGATAACAGTGTTGGAAATGCCTACGATACTGCCTAAAACCCTGGATACGTGAGTCTATGCACTGAAATGATAGCACGTTATTTATTAGCCCCAAAACCAGACCCTACTATTTCCTAGGAGCACCCTTTACAGCTGTGTGCAACTTAACAGAGTTTTTGCATCAAAAGTTAATTGATGTCGGTGATCTTAGATCTGTCATTTGCATATCTGTTGGGTGACGGGGGAAATACGCAGGCAACTTTAAAGTAGTTTTAGTCCCGAAAAAGATGGGTGCAGACTGACCCATGAGTACTGAGTATTTATGCAATAATGTAGCATTCACTGCTGAGAAGTTGAGTTGCAACGTCAACATGTTGACGGGCGTCGCAGCTGGTGTGATCCCATCGCAAGACGGTCTCTCGTTTATTCCTAGATGTATTTATTTGTTTTCTTTTTCACTTATGACTGACTGTCAAACTAGATAATAGACATTCATTCTCTGTAAACCTTTGTTCACGTTTCACAAAGAGTGTAACCTGAGCCAGGCCACGCAACAAAGACAGCAGTCACATACATAAAGGGTGAGTGTTGGGTCGGTGGACATGCAAGTTCAGCCACTGGAATCTCTAAATGAAAGGGAAAACTGGTATTTGGCAAGGCTGTTGGTTTTTCAGAGTGTCTGGTTGGCCAACTGGCTGTCTGGTTGACTTGCTGTATTGTTCAGTCTGCAGCTCTTGGTGTGCTGCAACAACAGCAATGCTAACAACACACATAAAGAGCCGGAAACAGTGGCAACAGTCCCGTGTCAACTTAAATAAAAGTATACTCCGGCCTCCTGTAAGCAGGGAGTAAGCAAAAGTTGGGTGAAGATGAGATGGGGAATAAAGAGAAAACGTTTGTGCGCTCCATCACACAAGATCAACATCAGCAACACAAAAATTGACAATGACACTAAAAGCTAATTACCTGACATTAGCTGTAAAGCAGAAGGACAAAAAAAAACCTAGCATGTGCACTACCTGTAGCTGTTGTTGACGTCTTGAGTGCACATCGCTACACGGCTTCGTTTACATGATGGCACAGAGAAGACATTCTTAAAAGCTCGGCTGACAGAGGGGACATTGTACGTCTAATGTCACCACGCTTTCTTCCACCTCCTCCTCCAACCTCTTATCTTCCATTTCCCTCCTCCCGCTCGGTCGCTCCTCTTTGTTTTGTTCTTTGCTTTCTTTCTCGGCCTCCTCTTCCCCTTCCACATAATGACACATCTCTCCCACCCTCTGCTTTTCTTACATCCATTTTTGGAATCGACAAATGAGACGTGGGACAAATGCAAGCTTTTCATCCGGCTGCATTTGACATGGAGATTCACCTGCCTCAGCAAAGCAAGACAATTCAACTCTATTATCTCTCTGTCAAACATGCTGCTGCTACCCGCCCTGCTGCTGGAAATGAGGTGTTTTTACATTGCTGGGGAGGATAGAATGACTGGCAATGAGCCAGTCCGCATAATACATCTTTCTAGCACTTTTTCTGGCCATGTGATCGTGTTTCAGAGTACAGAGAATGGAGAGAAAACAGCCAAGGACTTGTTGAACGCTGGAGGGTACTGCAAGATTTGCTGCATTTTAAGTGGGTTTTGGCAAGTGGATAAATAGATCTGCTTGCATTTACACATATATGTTTACTTTACTTGTAAAGAGGAAAGATATTTGTTGTTTACTTACTGTTCTTATGTTATATTTAGATACATAAAGAGACCATAACACATGTAAAAGGCCACAGTTTTCATGTTTACAGCAGCCAACATGTCCGTAAACAGACGTGTGTCACAGAGCAAGACATTAGAAAACATGTTAAATCAGCAAACTGTGATTGTATGCTTCTCTTTTTCAGTGTTCAAGTTACTTACTAAGATCTTTGTGCACTTGCAAGTGACTTAACATTTTTTTCCTGCCTCGGACCACACTGTGCACTGCAGCGCTACGCGTCAGCTGTCACTCGTCTTTCGAAATAATCCACTCCGCCGCTACGTTCTGCGATAACAGGTCTAAACTGCTGCTATCTCAAAAACCCGCTCCGTTGTTTTCAATTAGATAGAATCAGGCCTAATCAGTGAGACGACCAACCGTGCCCGTGTAACTCACTTATTTTTCATGAATTAAAGTGCCAAATTAATTAGCCATTACATCAACTGTTAACTCTGCTTGCCAAGTTAATGCTCTTTGTTATAGCAGCTTGTCAAGAATGCACAATGCCCCTTATCAGAGTCTTTTCTTTGTTAAAGGTACCGCTGACTGCGTGCCGTGGGTTCATAGCGTCAACACCTCTCGCACATTCAGCGTCGGTGACAGCTGCAGTAAAAGCGTCTCTTTAAAATTGATTCCGCCTCTGAGAAGAGATTCCTATCGCGGTTAAAATTGTGCTGTTTTTGTGCAGCTCCATAGGCCTGTATATACTTTATTCTGTCTTTGTGTGTGTGTGTGTGCCTGAGGGTGAATGATGGAGGAAAAAAAGATGACTTTTTGTTCACAACAGTGTTTCCCACTTAAAAAGCTGGAGTTAGTGATGGAGGAAGTGATAGTGCGGTTCGTCTCCTCTGCAAACAGGGTCAGCGCGGTGTGATAATGCATAGTAGATCTCGTCGTCTCCTCCCTATCTCACACTCTCTCGTTTCTGTTTAGAATCGTAGGAACGCTGATTATATTGCCTCCTCATACTAATCTGCTTTCAGCCCACACATTCGTAGGGACGCAATGCACACACTCCCTCGCTCTCTCTCTCTCACACACACACACACACACATGCACACGTACGGGACGTGGATGCATAGAGGAGTAATTTGTTTTTCTTTGAGTGCCCTCAACACTTGCCGGTGCGCTGAATAAAAAAACATAATCATCCAATCAACAAAAGGTCCTCGCCGTTAAACCTCAGCTCTGCCTGTACAAATGGAGCCGTTACCAGCTGCGGTGGATTCAAAGACCTGCTCTTTCAATGTGTACGGTGAAGTCCTCACCTTTACCAGTGCTTTGTTTACCTGCTTGAATACCACAGTATGCAGTGTCTTGGTTCTTTGTGTTAGGGTTGACTGTACAGATGGCTTTCTGATGTGTGTGTTAAGCGAGGTGCATTTTATTTTGTGTGATTCCCTGTACCCTAAAAATGACGAGTGGCATATGTGATACCTTCATGACCCTGCTGCTGTTCTGTACAGGCAGTGTCGTATTGCATAATTAAAATTGCTGACAAAATTAGAGATGACGTGATTCTGACGTCCAGCCAAAGTCCTTTGAGGCAAGCCTTGCCACTCGGCAGCCATCTTGGCAACGCCTTCGGGCCGTTATTTCGGGCTAACAAAGACCAGGCCGCTATCTGAATGGAAGAATGAATGAATGACTGGATAAAAACTGCTTAGAAGGCCACAACATTGACTTCTCCGACAGCTCATCCCAACGGAGCACTTTTACAAATGCGAGTTCAACGTCTGATTTTTTAATAACTCGCCTTTCATGGTAATCCTGTGCATTAGCGCGATATCCTCCCCTTCCTCCAGCGTCACCAAATCGGTTGAAACTGCGGTGAATCTCAACTGTGCGCTAATGTTATTGCAACAACACGATTGGCTGATGCTGTTTCCTGATTCAGCTGTGATTGGTTATTAGGGGGAAGGGGCGAGTTATGTGTCATTCAACCGCCGTAACAGACTTTTCTATTCAAAATGCTTAAAGCAATTTGTCTTGTCTCTCATAATGTCTCTGTTTGTCTTGATAGGATCATTTTTATGGACAAACCTGATGAATGCAGAATGTTTGAATCAGGAAAAACAGGTGGCTGTTGCTCCCTGATGATTTTCTTCTTTTCTCTGTCCTAAATTATGGATGATAAGTGAAGAATGGCATGCAAGATACAAGCTAAGATGTATTTGTTTGTTCTGAGATTCTGGCTTCCGACCATTTGCATAGTAAGAGATGAATGTCTTCTCACAAGAATAGTTGTCAGTGACATCTGTTGTTCACTGCCATCTCGCTGATGAAATCTTCCTCGTGTCTGCACAAGCTTCCTGCTGCATTTACCAACACTCCCTGCATGCAATACTTAAAGTAATCACTTGGGACTAGTGTTATCCTGAAAGTGGGAAATTAGATACAATTAATTCAGTGAATTAAAGCACTTCTAGGTCCAAAGGTTAGTTTACTTAATTATAGATATAGTATATGAAAGGACAGACATACAATTTAGATTAAGGGAATAAATAACTCTGAAAGGGATCCTGAACAGAAGGATACGTGGTGTATGATGAGTTTGAGGGGCAAATAACAATCAACACGCTCAGAGACATGCAGGTTTTACCAGTTTTGCCGATTTCTTTTCAACCAAAAACATATTGTCCATATTCCTTTTTGCATTTTTGTCACAACTTGTATCATAAATGAGCAACAAAAAGAAGAAAGTATTGATGAAAGTCATTTCGTCTGTGCAGCCACACGCGAGAATTTGTGTTCGGATTTCCAGAGACTTCTTTGGCACCAGAACTCTCTCAGTATGAGTCTCTTTCCTCTCAGCAAGACTGAAAAATGTGTGTACACTGTGTGGCAGTATGCATGCTTTTTCTCTAATTATTTCTCTACAGTAACACAGTCAACAGTGGCTAAGGTCATTTGACAGTGCTGCGCAATAAAAAAATGAATGTTTATAGCGTTGATATTATCACAATGGGACATTAAGAGCTGTTTTTTGTTTGTTTGAGCACCACGGTGAGTTTCGCACTCGGCTGTTTCGAGTTGGAGAGCTGTTTGGCCTTTCTGCAGGTGGTGTCCTTCCATCATTTCAATGTGCAAAGACAGGCAGCTCTCTCTCTCTCCCTCCGTCACTCTTACCCCTCTCCGCACCACCACCTCCACCACCATCACCACCTCTAACTGTCCGTGCTGCAGCGAGGATACTGCCTGTGTGTGATGTGTCTGTAGAATGTAGCACTTGTGCCCTGCTGCAGGCTGCTGGCCCCCTGGCTTGGATGCCATCCCTGCTAGTACCCAACATACACACGCACACACGCACACACACACACACACACACACACACACACACACAGTTTCATCCGTTCCCCCTAATTTAAGCATTCTGTGCTCATTCATATGCTATGAGGGATTTCCTATTTTGCAGCCTAGTTTCTTATTCCTTCCGGGGTTGTGGGAGTCCGCACCTGTGGGGTACATGTGCACACATTTTTTTTTTCGCTCACACATTTTGTGGGCTGAATTTGCTTGCATGCCTCCTATTTAAGCTGCAGGGAACTCGACTCTGGAAGCATTCAGATGTACCCCCTGAGTTCCAGCTGCGAGGAAAATAGGTGCATGAGCTGCGCGGGAGACGCAAAAAAATAGAGGATAAAGGATATCATCGGATTCCATTTGCCACAAGGGATTTGTTTAAAAGGGATTAATGTGGACTGTGCATATTTTTTAAAAAACCTACAGACCTGTTAAGCCATTTCACACAGTTTTATTGCTTTTCACAGAGAATGCAGGCTGTTAAAATCACTGTTAATGTTGTCAGACACAGGTAGTGGATGCGTGGCGACAGAGCGGAAAAAACCTGAAACCTGCTGAACACACGAGAAAAAATGTGTTGGCTACGGTGAGCTGAAAGCGAAACATATACACAAGATATGTGTGCATCTGTATAGGTGCAGTGTGTGTGTGTGTGTGTGTGTGTGTGTGTGTGTGTGCCCAAGCCGTTATATAAATGACAGTGAAACTACCTGAAGCCTATATCAGCTTTCCACCGCTGCATTTTCCTGTCAGCAGGTTGACTCACACAGCTACATGTGAGTCAGCTGAGTTTGACACCACATCCCTATGGACACACACACACACACAGAGTTTCCCCTACACACACACACAAGACTGTACTCACACCCCTCCTCTCCGCAGAAGATGAATAAAATAGACATTAGTTTAAAAGTCAAGCTAAAAATGGCTTTCATCGCTCCGCTCTGTCCACCATCCCACAAACACTATGTGTTTGTTTTTACTTGACTGAGCATCTAACTCAGTCTGGCCTCGCAACCTCATCCTGTTAGCTCAGACGAGCCTGCGGCCCTCAGCAAGTTCAGTGTTTATTCAGGTCAAAGCAGAGCGCAACCTCTCCCCAATGAGATTTAAATGTCCCGCCCATAAGCCTAAATGTTAAAACATGGGAAAGCTCCATCTCCAAAAATAAATCACAAAGCCTTCCCAAAGGAGTCGCTATAAAATCTATTCATAAGGCGCTGAAGAATAACATAAAGATCTGTATGACTAAAGCTCTCAGATCATCTATTTTTGAGCCCTATTATGCAAGAATTGTTATATTTTTACAACTTGAAGCATCTACAGTTGGAGTTCAGTTCACTTTTACACCACTGGACAGCTGTATATGTGCAATTGTCGACAAGCTGACGGATTTGGAGCCAGCGGAGATGACGTCAGAAGCCAAACAGGAACCAAAGAAAACATGCTGCCAACGTCTCGCTGTCGAAATGGGCCGAGTTGGCCAATGATCAAAAGCTAGCAGCTTGGCAACTTTTCCAACACAGCCAAACATCTAGCAAGTGCAATCAAGCTACTATTACTTACTAGTCCAACAGAAAGATCTGTCTCGCAAACTTTTATTTAGCAAAGCTCTCGCCAACGACTAAAAACCAATCCGAGATGTAATCTTGTCAGACCTTTTTCTCAGTCACTCTCTCTTTTGCTCTTCTTAGCTTCCTCTTTGGTCTCTTTGCCTCTGCCGTGATGTCGTTACTGAGCTAGCTTCTTCTTATAGCTAGCCGAAGATCCATAACTGGTGGTGTGTGACATAGTTGTGTGAGATCTTACCTGCTCAACCGTAGTGAAAGAGCAAGCAGGGAATGAAAAAGCGCCATTTTCCCAAAGTCAGTGTACCATCGAAGTTATTTTGGAGCTGTTATTTTAAGGTAAAATGTTCGCACATTGTGCATTAAATACTGTTAATCATGGCTAAGCTATACCCTGCTGCTTTCTGTTCGAGGAAATATGTCTTTCAGCCTGAGAGCTTAAAGGCCGAACAAGGATACAGATTGGGGAGTCGATCATCAGTATGAACGTCCCTTTAATCCAACTTGTAAATTTGTGAACCTCTCTGGTTAGAAGGAACACTGGGCGGCTTTTTACGGGGAACTGACGTTTCTATCGACACCTCAGGCAGTGGTCACCTCACATTGAATGAAATGACGTTCAGCGACCCCGTAGAGAAAGAGCTTTTCTGTGCAGGACAGCAACAGTGTAGCGTATCATTCGGGGAGCTGAGATGGAGAAAGGAAATCGAGCAGGTCAGCATTAGCGAAAGTGTCACAGGTAGTGTCTTTTCCGCTCAGAGTGTTTCATTGCCGATTAAGGGGCTCGGACCAGGACCCACCTGTGAACGATTAACAATCAGAGCTAGAACCTTTTTAACCTGCCACTCTCCCTGAATCTTGAATAGCTCTGGGAAGCCGGAGTGGTCTCTGCCCGTCCTACACTGTTGCCCCGCAGCTGACAACAAAGGCTTCAGAGTGACAGCGAGCGCTCAGCCTCGATGTAATATTTCACCTCCAGAGAATGTGAAGCAGTAATCTGGATTTAAACCTGAGTCGTTTGACAATCTGTCCCAGACACCAGAAAAAAAATCTCACCGTCCTTTATCCTTTTCTACTTTCCCCTCCCCGCCGAGACTTTTATAAAACCTTTAATATCCTGTTGCAACCAAACTGCAGCAGTATGTTATTTCCAGATGATAAAAGTGACAGCGGGAAGAGAAAAGATGCACAATAGAAAAGCTCCGGTTACGTCGCGTTATAGACTACAAAGACATCTGCCTGTATAGTGACATCGGCGACATCGTCTCCTCCTCAGTGATGGATTTCTGCTGTGTGATTTTCCTGTCACGCTGTAGAGTTTGACCAGTTGTCTCTGAAAGTTAAGTACACGTTCAAACGACAAAATAGGCCTGCAGGTGTTGAGGTACATCCCCAGCGGCTGTTATTTTGGCAGCTTGACAAGTGTATTCAGAGTCTAAAACCTTGCTTTTCTTTCAAGCCCAGTAGATTAAACCCCACCAAACAGCAGCGTTTTATTATTTGCGCTGCAGCAGGGCAGTAAAATCTTGATATGCAGCATATTGTATGTTAGTCAACACATAAAAAAAGTCCTTAAAAATGGAAAGACTTGCCATCAGCCAGTTTTTCTGAACATGCTCCCTCCCCTGTCTTTCTCCGAGGCCTTCTGGCGCTTCCCTTTAAAAATGTCTCGTCTCCGCTTGTTCCCTCTCCGAGCGTTCCCTTCGGCGTTTCCTCTTTAAATGTCTCTGATTCCACTAAATGAGGGTTCGGCTGATTGGGGTGTCAGAGGGCTTAGGGGGCCAGATAAACACATGCAGCCCCCCCCCCCAGTGCTGTGCAGATGCAGTATGGACGCACATGAACGCAATCATGCGGTAAATAACGTTTCTCTTACAGCCATCTGGGGAGTAAAGACGTCAGGACTTGTTTGTAGCCCACTCAAAAATTCAATTAATTAGACTGCCGTGTGGATATGTGTTGTTGTGTCTCAGGTTAAAAGGAGTGTTTTTAACAACTATGAATTTTTTTTTTCCCCGTGCCTGTCTACACACTTTTGTTTTTTTTCGCCTTCTTCCTCGGGTAGCATCAAAGGCACAAAGAACATCAGTGACGACGACGTGCAAAAAGGGGAATGCTCATTATGCTTTGCCACTGCTGTTCACATACAAAACAATACGCTCACAAGCAAATTTCCTTTTTTTTTTTAAAAGCATGCGGTCATATTCAATGAGTTCCCGAGAGTCTGCTGGATTCTTTCATAGAAAAAGGAAAGAGGAAACGGTGGCAGCACAGCGTGACACAGAACAACCCCACACTCTTCCATCAAAACAAATATAAATATACCTGCTGTTCATTCACTTAAACGTTCTTTTCTGAGCTCTGCTAGGCAACTGTTTCTTAGGGCATATCCTTTTGTTTGTGCACAAGCTCTCTTTCTTTTTTACGAGCCTATAAAGTGCCCACTTGTGTATATTATACGAGTACGTCAATTCACTCGCTGTCCTATTTCATTTTTCCCAAATAATATATTCTTCCCTTCCGATATTCTCTGGAGCATCTGACAGACAATATGGGGCTCAATGAATTCCCGAACTCATAATCCAATTTCATAATTCACAATTCTCCGTTCCTACCGGCTTGCCAAGCCGAGAGCAGCAGCAGCTCAGAGGGATATGTGCACTGACGTGTGGACTGTCAGTGAGTGTGAGCAGAAGGGTTAGAGGTTTAGTACCGCAGGCTGCTCTGAATGCAGAATAAACTGCAGGTTTAAAAACTGTTTTTTTCTTCAGGTGATGTTCTGGCAATTGCAGGTCCCTTATCTGCGCTTCTTGGAGTTTTTTAAAGTGACTTCAAGGTCTTCAACTTTCTGAATGGAAAAAGCTTTTTTTAAAAAACGGTGTCACCGGCACAGGCAGGGCTCTTAATTCTTAATGCACCTGCCACAACGCTTCACATGAGGGTTTTGTTTACACTCCGACTGCCATTTAATTATTTCTAAAAGTCAGGCTGGTTCTTACTGGAATTCTGTCCCACAACATAATTGTTTGTCAGCGACTTTACCTCATAATTCCCTTTTTTTATTTCCCTCCATGAGTGCATAAACTGTGTGTGTGTGCAGCTTTGCCCAAACGGGTTGGTCTTCGCTAAAGACTTATGCGTTCCACGGCTCGTTCTTTGGCTCTGAACTCAATGTCTTGGCATCCATTCATGGGTACACAAGCGTGATATTGAATCACACAAAGAGAGAGAGCTCTGATTTCCCCGCTGGGTTTGCCCTCTGTGGCCCCCTCGCCGCCACCCCAGCCCACCCCCTCTCACATTGGGTGGCACAGAAAAGCATCATGGCCAGAGGAAAAGGAAAACTCAGATGATGTAATGAAAGAGGACAACAGGCGGCATGATGAGATAACCACATCATTTTTATGGCTTTTTCCTCGCCCATGCTTTTCTTTTCTTTTCTTGCTGAAGATGTGACATTTTGAGCCCAAATGTGATTTGATAAAAGTCATAACATGCATAAATTAAAAGGTCATTGAAAGAGAAACTGTAAAACCTGAAAAAGAAAAGCTGATCTCCGTTGTTCTGTTGCATAAAATGAAAATTGTCCAGTCAGATGTGAGTTACTAGCTGCTTCTCTCTCTCTGGATAATCATGCTGCATTGTAGACAAACACTGACCAGTCGATATTTCTGCCATGAGGACTGTCCCAGTATGCATTTATTAGCACGCCGCCTTATTGACTCGGACACAGCAGGGGGTCCAGGGTGACAAATCGACCAGCTGATGTTTAATGTGGAGCCCGATGTAGGTTAATGATTCAGCGGGAACAGAGGCTATGACAGCGCAAGCAGAGAATGTTTCTCTATATTAAAGTCCACATTACTGTAGAAAGTGAGATTGCCACGTCTTTACTATGTAAATACTGCGAAAGGCAAGACTTCCATATTGTTGTTATGAACGGAGTAGGCTATTTGGGAGGCGGGCCTTAAAGAGACAGGCACTTAGACGGCGGGTTCACACAGAGGGTGAATAGAGGTGCTGCAGCAAAGGGCAATATGACAAAAATACTCTGTTCTTGACGTGCTTTTTGAAAATTAAAGCATGCCAACATTTATCAGGAGATAATCTAAATAAAAGTACGAACCTGAAAATGTGCGTGACGTGGGACCTTTTAATCCTCGTCTCTTTTTTTGGAGTTGATGGGATCCTGTGCTTTGCTCAAGGGCACCTCAGCAAGGCAGCGCTCCATCACCGCTCTTTTCTTTTTATAGTTCTTATTTATGAACACAAATGTGGAAGTCCAGCCTCTCGTACGCTGGACCACTCTCAAGAATGAAATCATAATCTGCTCACGCGGGGTCGACGCAGGATGAGGTAAAGTCTGTAAAATTCGAGCAGCGGCGCAGCTTCAGCCAAGCTTTTTTTTTTTTGTACACGCATGATGAGAAGACTGCGTCGGGTGATTTCTGCGGCTGCTTTTGCTTCTCTGTCAAGTTGATTAGTAACCCCCATCATGAGAGGAAGGAGCGAACTGTCCTTGTGTCACATTCAAATGCCAAGGTTTTTTTCATGCCATCGGGGAATCAATGGGTACTTGTTTCTGCATGTGGCACTTTTTTTTCTTTCTCCGTTTCCTGCGGAGGTGGTGTGCAAATCGACGGCTTTGAACTCAGATGAACAGCAATTCAGACGGGAGCCAGGCGTTTAATGAAATCCTGCCCACTAGAGACGCACTTGGCCAAGTCGCCTGATGCAGAAAAACGCGTGATCTTTAAGTGTTAGATCTCCCAGATACATTTTCTTACCCCGTACCCACCGATTACCCCATTAATGCATATGCTAAAAATATGCTGAGATGTGAAGCGTCACTGCAACATTGCACTGTTTCCCATTTAGTGTCTCCTTATAGCTCTCTATAGGAGGGCAGTCCGTGCCAAGCCAATTACTTAACCCTGACCCAGGGTGGCAGGCGATCAGACAGGCTCTGGACTTAGTGGCCGTCTGTAATCTTGAAAGGAGAGCGGTGAAGCAGTGGTCCAGCTCTAATGTAGAAACCGGAGACAATGTGGACTCCAAGCTGGAGCTGCAGGGAGGTGGCTACAAAAGCAAGGACTTCTTTTAAATCTGCTGCGACCAAACACACACACACACACACAGTGAAACACTGATAAAATGATTACCTCGGCTCTGGGTTTTAAGTCTAGACTTGAGGCCACGGGGGCTTGATTTTGTCTCGCTTATTCTCCTTTCTTTCAACCTTTATCACATATACTGCTACACAATCCTATTGTCATGAGGGCTGATAGCAGCTCGTTGCTCTTTACCGAGAGGAGAGAGATGCCCCAGAGCGACCTATTCTTACTCGCCTTCTACAAAACCAAGCTCTCTGAGGCCATGTCCAACCTAATGTGGATAAACTTGAAGAGGTGTTAGAAGTCTTCTGTCCACACCATATATTTCAGATTGCTTTCTATAAGGTCATAAGTGCAAAACAATGAGAAAAAGTTTCCTCAGTTTTGGACCTTCCTCCAAGGTCCAATAGCGACCTCTGCGTTGGCTTCAGAGTAAAGCCTGGTTGTTGGGCTAAACCACGGTTAAGGAGAAACTATCCTTCTTACTGTCTCTTCAGTGGACTTGGCAATGCTTTTGGCTGTAGCACATCCTTTGGTGCAGAGATTGTTACAGACTTGAATGTTTGAATTTGCATTTGTCAGAGTTGTTTGACAAAGCAAGTCAAAGACAGTCATAAATGAGTTTGGGAAGTGTTTTAGGCTAAATGGTTTCTTTGATTTGAAAAGCAGGAAAGCATCATACTGTCCTAATTTAATCAAAGCAGCCATTTAAGGCGTCTGAAACAAGGAAAACACTGACGTATTAGTCAAGAATACTGGGATTGACACGATTTTTTTAACAAATTATATATTTCAAACAATCAGGAGCGAGCTACTTTCACATGCCGCTTCATCAGATTCACATTATGCTTGATTGCCATCAGGTGTGCCTTTAAATAATCAGCTGCTGATTAGCGGAGAATCCAACAGGTTCACGTTCCCGAAATACAAACAAAAGAAAAAGTCTACCGTACAAAACTCGAGCAAACATATTTCTGTGTCCTCTCGATAATGAGATACAAAAAAATATATATATCATGAGTACAAAGTTTGTGAATTTCCTCATAATAAGATAAAAGTAGACAATAAATAAATGAGAAGAAGGAGGATACTACGGACATGTTGTCTTCTTCTTAAAGATGATGCAGCGAACATTATTTTGGAGTCATGTTATCGGCCTCCTGGCAAAAGTCCATTATTCACACTCCGTTTAGCCCCTGCCTATTAAGTTGCTAAATGCTCTACTTACTAGATGCTTACTTTGTGTGTCTGCTTGTCCTCAGCCAAGCTGCATGTACAGTATGTGTTTTAGTATCACCACTATATGCACAAGTATTATTTCAAATACATCATTTATTTTTGTCTCTGTGTTTAAATGTGCAAAATACAAATATGTCTGACACCATTAGTAAATAAACTACAATTTGAGGATGACCCCACATTACCAGCAGCCTGCTCCTATTACGGTAATGCCCACTCGGATGCAAACATGCTGACTTTTGTACACTTCCACATCAGTTTATGTAGATTGCCTGTGCTTTTCATGACTGAACAATAGGTTTGAGTGGCATCGTGAGAGT
This sequence comes from Pagrus major, assembly GCF_040436345.1. NCBI lineage: Eukaryota > Metazoa > Chordata > Actinopteri > Spariformes > Sparidae > Pagrus > Pagrus major. The sequence continues at coordinate 4,636,067 of NC_133222.1, forward strand.
TGGAGCGGGATTAGACCTAACCTCCGAGGGCTCTCTCCAAAGCCCCTTTTGTGTGTGTTTGTGAATAGAAACATGGTTCCCTGAGATTGTCTGTCCGTCTGCCTGCCAGCCAGCCGTGTCCTACATGCTGTCCGCGTCTTTGCTTCACTTAAAAATAAGCATTAATGTGTGTGTTTGTGAGTGTATATTAGGGATCCTTTTCTTCTGGACTTTCGGTTTCAGTTACAAGATGATTACTTTGAGGTCTGCCTAATGAGCTTGCTTTGCTCTCTCGTTCTCTTGCTGTCTAATTGTACCTAAATGCAACATGAACGGTGAGCTGATGTCTCCCGGTTGTCCCTAAAGTTATAAACAGACCAGTGTATCTGCCTCTTTGCATGTTTGGTGAAATAGACAAATGATTTGATCAAGGATTTTCCTCCTTCCTCCTCTTTGCATCGCCTCTCTGATCATCCGTTTCAATTGGCAGAGAGCATCCGGCCAGTTATTTGTATTTTCAGCTGGCTGAGAAAACACAGAGGGAATCAGCAAATCCTGGCAATCATGACTTCAATGTAATTGGCAGGCTCAGCCAGTAATCACGCCGTAGATCCGCCTGATAATAATAGTGAATCTCCTCTTCCTGATTGTCTGAGGGCATTTCTGTAAGATGTTATCTTTTTTTTCAGCCCCTCTCGTTTTTTTACAGTGAAGGAAATGTAGGTGGGTGGAAGCCTCACTGCAGGGTCAGTCGTGCATGAACAGAAAATTAGCAGGAGATATCACTTTCCCTTTGCGTTTGATTTCAGATTTAGAAATTACCCCCTGCCCTCCGTTCATCTCTTGACGTGCCGTGTGGGTAATGAATAAGTACACAGGTGTACTGTTTGCGCATGAGTCACTTGGTTTGCACGTGTCTCCGTGACTGAGTGTTCGTGTCTGATCAGCAGCAGCCCTCTCCATCTTCTGAGAAGTTGACCTGGTTTCTGGTGTCAAGTGCTGCCACGGTCAGGGGTGGCGAGTAGGTGCTCCATTCATCCAGAGTAGTAAGCAGTTTGACAGTATCGGTCCACCATTAGGCCCCGTGATGGATGCTTCGCGGCGCGGGAACAGATGCGCGGAGGCTGCCGAGGACGGGAAATGGGATTTGTTTGTAGGCATTCATTTGAGATTTACAGCAGGAATCCATTCATCCAAAGTGAGCGGTTTTTGTAACAAAATGTGTTTCACATTTCATTTATTACAGTTATTTGCAGTGAATGCAACAGAAGATTAAGCTCATATTCCAGGCTTGCAGACTGTACAAGCAAACCACAAGGAAAAGCATAGTATGAATTCAAAGCACCATATCAGTACATTTTTAATTTACATTTATACATTTTGTCCAACATCCAAATGTGATATTTAACACTCTCCTTTGTCTGTGTCTTGCCCATGTTTGCATGCTTGTTTAACTGCGTCCGAGAGTATCATGGATTGTGTGTTTACATGCCCAGAGCGAGGACCCTGCAGTGTCTGCATGTGTGTTTGCGATCCTCCTCGGTTGTTTGCCCCCGTTTGCACGGATGAATACAAATTGGGCCGAGTTCCTTATGGCTAGAGATGCTGTAACGAGTACGATTTTTTAGCCCCTCCGTCTCTCCCTGTTTTCTCCAATCTCTTAAAGCAGACATTGCTGCGCTTCTGGCTGGCTTTTTGGTGTTACTCATGTCCCCCTGACGCAGCCCGGAGTAAATTCAGTTTTGGGTTATGAGTAATACTGTCACCCCCCTCTCCACTGTTGTCTTCTGACCCCGCCATGCAGGCCCAAGTGCGAGCGCTGCTGGCCTATGTCCCGAGCAGTGAGCATCATGTGCATTTTTTGCCACTCTGTATGCCTCACTGCTGCTTGTTTTGACCCTCGGTTCACCCTTAAGTAGTTTTGCTGTAGTTGGTGTTGCATCCCTTTCCATCTTAATCTCTTCTGTTTCTGTAAACCCTCTTTTTTTACTATAATCCCTCCCACATTTTTATTCTTCCGCCGAGAAATATCAAAAAGAAGCAGAGGGAAATTAGCTCCGCTGCCCTCTTGCGTCGCTCAGCATGTCCTTTTACCTCTGTTACCTCTGCTCTCCCTCTCCCTACCTTTCCCTTTCTCCTCAGCTCCACCACTCTTCATCCCCTCCACTCATCCCCCAATCTCAAAAACCCACACCTTCAGCCTTGGCGGGCGAGGTGGACCGGGGTTTATCTCTGCTCTGGCAAACACTCATTCGCCAGCCGCTGTCCTCCTCTCCTCCGTCCAGTCCTTTTACCCATCATCTGCTGTCCTTCTCACCTCTCGGCGCTCTCCTCCTTTCTCCTCCTCTTTCCAATTTCCTCTGCTCAAATGAGATGTTGTGTACAGAGGAGAGTGTGTACATTCCTTATCGCCAGCTCCTGTCTGGGTATTAGGTGGGGGAAATGGGCCTGTAATGAAACAGAGAGTAGTGCTGTGCAAACACACACCCGCCAGGTTTGTAGGTATTTTTCTGTGTGTGTGTGTGCGTGTGTGTGTACATTGTGGCGAGTTGCTGATTAAGGTCACCATGTTTCTCATCTCATTACTTGGGTGACTGTGCTCTCTTCTCTCATCCTCCCTCAGCCTCCTCCGACTTCTTCTGTCTCTCACCATTTATCTCTGTTCATGCTTCCCACTGTCTGTCTCTCAGTCTCTCTCACTATCGTCCAGCCCACCGCCACAATTTCTCCCATTGTTCCTTTTCTCCAACGTTTGTATTTCCCAAGTTTAATTCTGCACACATTATTCTGAATAAAGATTGTACTCTCAAGTGTATATTGTGCCTGTGTGTGTGTGTGTGTGTGTGTGTGTGTGTAGCACGTCTGTCTTCCAGTCCCTGTCATTCTTCTCCACCTACACACCACCACCCTCCACCGTGGTCCGTGTCCCTCTTTGCTCCACTGTTCCTGATGCGAACTAGATTGCATTTAGCGTCAACAGAGGACCGACACAAGCTCCGTCTGTGCGCAGCCTCCGGCTTCCCACACAGCCGTGTTGTCTGGTGTGACAATTGAACGTCTTCTGTCTTCGCAGATCTTGTTTCAGAGAGTGCACTTTCACCGAGCCCACACTGAGCAGAATGGGCTTTTGTCTTCGGCAGTGATGCTCTTCCTCTTTCTTTTCTGCAGCACTCTGCGACTGAATGGAGTTCTTTCGCATAACTCCCCTTTTGGCACGCACTGATGACTCTTCACGAGCCCGATTGATAAAGACAGATTGCTTAATTGGATAGCGTTGAGCTCTAAAGACAGTGTAATGCCAATTAGTGAATGATAGGGAGTCTTACTGCTACCCTGTGACTTCTATGCCGCTTGGCAGTAGAAGACTGTGATTAGATATGCGGCAAAGTTGTCTTGAATCCAAATCTCTACTTTTATAATTTGTTTTAAGTAGATATGGTTGATGTTAATGAAATAAACAATGTACCACTGATAATGTGATGGTATTCTGGAGATGGTCTTTTACATTATCTCCGTTTATTAACCGTTTGCACAGTATTATAATCATCAGTTGCAACTTACAGTAAACAATCGTCTGGTCATGATCAGAGGTCTTCAGGTAAAACTGTCTCCTCAGCTCAGATAAGATATCACATCTTAGGATTGCAGCATATATGCAAATATTTGTTCTCACAGCCCGATATGATTGTGTTGATACAGGGTATTGAGTAGCTCTAAGGAAGTGGGAGTTGTAAAACTAATAATAAAGAGAAAAAAAACTCTGAATCAGAGATGGAGAACACTACATAGAGAAACACTACAGCGTTGGAAAGAGAGAATGTAGAGATTCTTTCAGGTTAATAGAAGCTCACGACTCAGGGGACGTCTTGTATTAGCTCTACAGTAGTAGGTGTGTATACAGACAACAGGATGGTTTCATGAGTGGTGCTAAGGTTAACAGATTCTCGGGTCAACGTGGCTGCCCATGGCGATGGTTCACACGTTACAGTAAACCCTCCTGCAGGGTAGATGATAGCGGACGTCTGCAAGGGTCCGCAGACTCTGGTTTACCATCAGGAGAGTGGAGGCTGGTTCGTATCTCTTGGTTGTTGGCTGTCCCTTCTTCACTTTAGCTTTAGGTTGAGTGTTTGCACAGTGTTTTGCAAATTTCTGTGCTCCCATCAAATATGCGTGGCATGGCTCAGTGGGTCGTGAATGGCTGGGTAGTGACGAGAGTTCAGATACGGGTCAGAACACTCTGCATATCAGTCACAGTTGAATAAAACTGTGGCAGCTCCTCTCCTCACCTCTAGTGAAATAAGATAATATAAAGGAGGCATTTCAGGTAAAGAGGTAATATAATATTATGAGGTCATACATGGGGGAAGCAGGGAACCCAAGTCAGACTTCATAAGGTCATGTTGGCCTTGTGTGTGCACAGACAAAACGCTTCACAGATCTGTTATTATTATAAAGATTCTGATTGTGAATTCATTGTTCACCATGACCAATTATTTTTTGTACATTTATTCCAAATCATATATCTAAAACAACTCTCAGACTACCATCTGATGGCAGCTTTGCTTCTGGGGCAATGGCCAATGATTTGGGGTTTCTGGTGTAGCCAGCGGATATCCTGGCTAAGACTTCCTCTTTCTTTCGTTAGTCAGTGTTTACAGTCCAATTAGCAGCTTTAGACATGAGAGTAGAGTTGGAGTTTAGGGACGAACAGTTATTAACAGACACCAGATCTCTTCTTGTACCAAAATCTTGTTCTTTGCCTCTAGATTCTGCATCTGTGTATAAAGATTACTCTTAACAAACTTAAAGAACCTCTGGAGCTCTTCACAAAATCCCTTTGATTCCCCTTTTTCCCAGTTTGATAAATAAACCCAAAGATGATTCAGGTTTTTCACCCATGTATACAAAAATAAGACTAAAAAATAAGGGCTGAGTTAAAGTTGTACGCCTACACAAGTAGCCTACGCCATTTTGAGCATTTATACCGACAGTGTGCGCTGGTGTGTAAGCCAAAACAGTAGCTTTCTGGGGTTTCTATGCCACTATGTCAAGTTACTTCATGTAATCAAACAATGGCGACTAAAATTCTCTTACAAAGCAGCGGCCTGATGTCATCCAGCCAACGTCAAAGATGACGAATGCACAGCAGCCCAATCGAAACAGTTTCTGATTTTACAACTGTTAAACAACATCTTGCCAGTTCATTCTTTGGCGTGTCTGCTTGTTTAATATTGTTGCTAAGCATGGAGACACGGTGGTTTGAGATATTCTGACACGTACTTAGACACGTTGTAATCTGTCTCTGCAAAGCAGTGGAAAAATGCATTGACTGAGGCCATGCCTGCGCTCAAACACTGAGCGGGCCGGACATCTGTTCAATTAAGCACATTAAAATGATTTTGTTGCACCCTCTACTCACCCTAGTTGTGCCATCTCCCTCGACGATCTCTTAAAAATGGAAGCGGAGCTGTCAGATAGCTTTACCAATTGCTCACACGCCAACATGCCGCATTAGTTTTATTTATGTCCTTCCAGACTCGACTGTCTCATCGTGTTTGATGTACTTGATGTTTATAAATACACTTTAGTTTTTTGGGTTACTGTTTTTTTGTTTTACATTAGAAAAACTGATGCGTATGCGAGATGTGTCATTAGGTCTGCGGTGAAAAAGAGTTGACAAAGCAAGTAAGCAACTTACTGTAAGCCACAAACAGAATCCCAAATAGTGATGGCACACACACGCATTTACATATTCATCACTTCCAAGGAGCGTCGTAATGGAGGTTGTGTAACCCCACAGGGCAGTCCGTTGACTTTTAATGTAAATTAGCTTTAATTTTAATTCTTATTCGTAGCTGATATGAGAAACAGCTTTGCAACCGAGTGTCAACAAGAAGACCCAGGATCCAAAATACACCAGTCTGATTAAAAAAGTGTTTTTTAATGTTCCACGCCCGACTTTGAGTTGAGATTTTCCTTTAACCCAATCAGTGTATATTGTAAACAGTCCATTGCTGCACAGACAGTTACTGTCCGCAGATGACACATTGACACACTCACCACATGTTTCGGCTGACATTAGAAAAACATGCATGCGTGCATTGAGTTTGGCCTCAGTCTTTCGCACTCGCTCCTGAGCCTTTCTGTCAAAGCTGAGCAGGAACGTCCGCCTTCATTTCCAAACATTCATCAGATACGTCGATCAATGGGCTCTGTTGTTGCCTTCATATTTGCAGTGTGACCAGCCCCTGCTGTCACGGGAGGATACAAAAAGGAACATCCATGAATAATTTACACCGAGCAGGAATATGTAAACGGGTAAACAGACACAAGGAAACAAAATGCGAGCAATTGCAGCAGCTTGCATAGAATTAATTGCTCGGTCGAGTCCTGTGCTCTCCCTGTTGGAGCTCTCTTGTCCTTCGTGACTGATTCAGGGTCAGCAGGCTCTGGGGATGTTTGTAGCAGGATAAGTGAGTGAAGGGATGGCGGAGGTGGGAGTAGAACTGCATTACAATTTCATGCATTTGTTTGCACAGGTTTTATGTAATCCTGTTTACTTGACTGAATAGTAGCACATATTGTTGAACAATTGAATTTGCATCTTGCACCTCAGAAAGCCTGTAATTGCAAAGTATTGCTGTAATTGGACTGTTCATTAAAGAAAAGCTGACTTGGCAGTTCCCCCTTCCAGTGTGAGTAAGTAGATTCCTGTGTAATGAGGTTTTCTGTGCATTATTATTTTATTCCAGCACTGCGGTAGAAGGACCTGTAATTGAATTAATCCAGCGAATGTCTTAAACTGAGTTGTGTTGGCTGATGTCACAGGTGGCTCGTTGACGGTGTGTAGAGGTGACAAAATGTTGATAATGCCGTGCTATCAGCAGTAACCAGACGATGATATGCTGTCAGGATGGAGGGCAGAGGAGGGGGAGGGTGGGACGTGACAGAGTGGCCCCATTTGAGCTTGTCACTGGGTCCCAGGAGTGACGATGCCGACCCAAGAAGAGACCCAGCTGGCTCCCTCGTATAAGTTCCCTGATCATAAATAGCCAGGGCCGCAGTGCTGGGTGGAGGTGGTTTGTCATCAGGTCTGGTCCCAGCCGGGGCACCGGCTCCCCGACGAGAAGGGAATTTATCACTGCACAGTGATAAGACAAGGCTATTATTGTTGCTGTCCTCCTCCTTCTCCTCGTTGCATGTAACACATAACCTCTTCCTTTCCGTCTCAGTTTTCCACCGCTCTCTTGTTCCCCCTTCCTCTGTCCTCCTTTCCCTCCTCCCGTCTTCTTTTGTCTATTATTCTCATGTTGTAGCCCATCACCACCATCTTCGTTGCATTTCCCCCCCTCTGCTTCACCACCTTTTTCCTCCCCGTATCTCTCTTCTTTCTCGCAGCACAAAGGCGATGTTATCAGGGAAGTAATGACTCCTTGGGACAATGATAATCAGATACTCGGTAGAGGATAATGACCACACTGGGGTTCTACAAGGAAGCAATATTTGGGTATTAATCGCTGCCGATGCATCACATGGCTGCAGAGAGTAACCGAGAGGGAGAGAGCTGGTGTGTAGCTAGAGCAACTGTAGAATGAGGTGGTGAGAGAAGAGAGGAAATGGAGAAGGTTGTTTGTGAGGGAGACAAAAAGGGAGAGCGGGATGGTAAACAGAGTAAGGTTATTCAGGGGTCAGTCCTGTCTCAAGTGTTTTGAGGTTTCTGAAATACTATTCTTCTCTGCCTTTTGAGGAGGCATGGCTAAACTCTCCGTTTTTCTCCCCCTCTCGCTTCCCTTTTCTGACACCTCTGTTTCCGCTCCCACAAAGAAAAAGACACTTTGCTCTGTCATTGAAAAGAAAAATAATTCAGTCTCACATAACTTGGTGCCACGAGACTCGAAGCCTGGGACTCGACTCTCAAGTTTATCTGTTGTACTTTTCCTTGGATGCGGGCCTGGTGCAGGCTCCTCTCTCATTGTCTCCCAGCGCAGCAGCTCAGCTGTCAGGATCGCAGAAGATGGATGAATTATCACAGAGAGGTCTCCTCCAGCGTTCTCACCTCATTTAGATGCTCTGTTCGGCTCTGACTCTTGCTAACATTGTGACAGCGCGCTAGCCGAGCACCAAGGCCCTTTCCGACTCTGTTTCTTTGTTTACAAATGTATGCTAATGAGCGCAAGGGCGCAGAAAGCATGCAACCCCTGCATGCTCACTCTAATTCCTTCCCCAGCGACACATCAGCTGTGACAGTTGTGATTCTGCAGCGGCTCAGAGTCGCCTCCTTATCTCCTCTGCTCTGATTGGAGCAGCTGCCTCTGGGTGTCACTGGCAACTGTTGGGATTGCCTATTGGTGTGTGCGTGTGTGTACATACATTATGTATTTCTGTATACTTGCTCACAGGGGCGTAATTAACACCCTGCTGAGAACGCTGGACACCTTTAGCCTTTATGTGACAGAACCCGCTGATGCACATACAATGCACAGACACATTAAGGCTTATAGAAAAAGTATATGTTACTTCTAAACCATGTAAAGTAGTTGTGTGTGTGTGTGTGTGTGTGTGTGTGTGTGTGTGGCTCCCTAGCTTCATCCTGCCGCCTCTTTATAATGACATATTGTGTCATTTAACGTGATGGAAATGTTTCCTCTTCTGCACTCTCGTCTCCATGGCAACCCCGAGTGGGGGCCGAAGCAGACCTTAAACGCCTGCAGACAGCCAGTGCGGTTCACAGGAGGCCTTGGGCACTAAGCAGCAGGAGGAGATGGGTAGAGGCAGACAGCCATTTAGAGGTGAGCAGGGCGAGTGGGCTGGCAGGTCGCGGAGGGATCACACTGTTTGGCTCTGCAGCCTATGGCCAAATACCAACAAGATGGGAGATAGACAGAAATATATCAGCTCTGTTTTTTTCCCTGTTTGTCCCGTATGACCCCGAGTTTCTCGCTAGCTAGCCCCTAAAAACATCCATCCCATGCTCAGTTAATAAAAGAAAGATTTACCAGTGATGGAGAAGTCACACAATACATTTGTTTTATATAATATCATGCACATTGCATGTCATAGACTATTTTAGACAGGTTTAAGCGATCACCGTCAACGCCCAAGTCAGATATAAACCTTATTAAAGCTGAGATGGTCTAGAGAGAAGCAGTAGACACCTCCTGACTGTCACGGCCTTTCTGATTGCGGATGTAATTTACTGACTAATTAATGGCACCCTTCACATTCCCAAGTAGCAATAAATATGCATAAACACTGGAGAAGGATGGCAGCAGACCTCACCCTGATCCTTGTTTTTGTCAACTCAAAACACGTCTACTCTCAAATGAAATGTGTGTAATTGATTCTATTCTTTAGATGTACTTCAGAACAACAGCCCTCCAAAGTATCAGTGTGTACGAGTGTGCTCGCAGCCTGACAATGCAGTAAGGTCATTTGGTTTTCTTTCAGGCTGTCTATTAATCTGCGAGTGTGCTGGGCCCCGGGGCTCTGATTTTATGTTTGTCTCCATCCGAGGCACTTTGTTTTTTTGTTGTTTGAATTTTCCTAAGTGGCGGCTTAAGTGAGCTATTAGAGGAGTGCAAAACATTACAGGAGCTTAGAGTAGAGGGTGGAAGAGAGAGGGAGAGAGGGAGAGAGTCGGACCTCTTTGCCCCTGACCCATATTACAGCAAGCATTAAGCATCTCCGCAATCTCCCTTCTCTCTGTGGCCTACACACCCACAGGCCTACAAGCACACTTTCTCCCTCGCAGCCGGCTCATTCGCTCTGCTTCCTGTCTTTTGCTCCCATCAAGATCTCTCTATCTCTCTCTCTTTCTCCCCTCGCTCTTCTCTGTCACAGTCCCTTTGTCTCTATTTATCTCATCTCTAAAGCCTTGTTATGCCTCTTGTCTTAATGCACTCCTGCTCTCCTCAGAAGGCTTGCGTTGTTAGAGCTGAACTAAAGGCCAGGGAGTGCAGCACTCAGAGCCTGGGCCTATTCATCAGTTTCACAGCATCCCTCCACTCCGCTTCATTACGGACTGGCTAATGGCACAGATCAGTGCAGTTTATTTGCTATAATTAGGTAGCTCCACTGGCCAGCGCAGCCCCAGTGAGGCCTGCTACGCTTACGCCACCCCCTCCATGCCACCCTCTGTAAATATATATATATATATATATATATATATATATATATATATATATATATGTATATATATATATATATATATGTACGTACGTGCGTGTGCAATACTTGGCTGTTGGGCCAAGAAGTGTCATTAAGAAACTATACTGGCTCATCAGTTTTACATCCTCCATTGCCTTGCATCAGCCACGTTTTGTTACATCATGCTTGATTGCAGAGCAAAAAGCCATGAGGCTTGTAAAACTTTATAAGCTCCGCGAGTAAGTAGAGTGTATTGAAAATGCATTGCACGGAGAGGGGGGATAGGGACAGCGAGGGAATGAATGACTAAGTCAATCAATGACTGGCTGACTGAGTAATGAGTGATCGAATGAGTGAACAGTGAGCCAGGAAATAGTAGACTCTTGTGGTTTCACCCCCTTCTCACATCCCCGCTCAGCTTCTTCTTACGGTCTCCGTCAGCGTTCAAGTCTCCCCCTTGACTTCCACTTTAATCTTCTCCTCCATTCCCCCTTTTGCATTCTCCACCCGTGCACCCCGTCCCCCCTCTCGCTTAATCTCTCTGTCCTTCGCCCACTCTTGTGTTCTTAAAAGCTGCAGCCTCTTGTTTCGTCGTCCTATGCAATTTTAATCTCGTTCCCCAATAGAGGCAGAAGAGGTGAGAGGTGCATTTAACGTTCTCCCGCCAACGCTCAAGGGGAGCACAGCTTACGTCACCGGGGGATGGAGTCGCAGTGTACTCGCAGAGTGGAGATCAATAATTCACACACATTACGTTGTTGCTGTGTGCTCGTCGACTGTTTCTGTAACTCTTTTGTCTGTTCACCCTTCCGAACCTTAATTCTTTTGTTTCATCTCCATCTGCACACATTCAGTCAGTGGCTACTTGATTAGCTAAGCTTGCTCACTGAAGCAAAACAGCTCCAGCTCCACCGAACAGTAAATCAGTGTGACGCTGTGCCGACAAGGTCAAGAGGTTCATTCGCACTCTTTGCAACAGGCATGACGGATAAGCTAAGCAACTTTGATTGGTTGTTGCAGTGCCAGAGGTTGTTGTCCCAGCATCTCAGAAACAGCTGGCCTCCTGGGAATTTAGCGCTATAAAGAGAACGAAAAAACGTGCCGTCGGCTGCACTTAAGCAGGCAGAAACACCTTGGCAGTGAGGAAGGTCAGGGGCAGATGGTAAACAGGAAGGCCGCACGTACGCAGCAGCTCGGTACAACAGGGCATGTTTGAATTCAGTTCATCAAACCTGGAGGCAGCGAGAGAGGCGGAAGAACAGGCCGGGTCACGCTTTTAGGTGAGGAAAAAAAAAAAAGGGAGGTCACGTAATCATTAATCTTCAGTGATTTACTACACCTCGTCAGACATCAGTCCTGCCTTGTGTCAAAGGAACAGGCTAATGGTTTGTGTGTGGGAGTGTTTTCTCGCACAAATTAGGCCCCGTGATACCACATGTTGATGATAAGCACCATTTGGAATTATTTGAAGTCTGGAGAAGCATTGTTGCTGACCAGTAATGCTTCGTCTCATGGCTACTTCCAGCAAGGATAGTGTCACATCTCTTTATATAATATGTTCAGAAATATTTACAGAAATGATGACTAGCAAGGACAGTCTGGGCACCGTTGGCAGTGCAAGATGCTTTCCAGCACCTCAGAAATATATTTAAGTCCTGTGTCATCGTCAGTTGATCAAAACTCATGTATTACGCAACATTTTTCAACATTTTATGCCTTTGTGAGGATCTTCTCCTCTTTTATATAATTTAATATAATTTAGTTTAGGGTTGGTTAGATAAAACAAGCATCGTTTTGGGCTCTGTGGACAGTCTATAGGATTTAGGGGCATCTCCTGGCAGAAACTGAATATAATATGTTTTAATTAGAGTATAACACCTGACACAAAGAATCATTGTGTTTTTGTTACCTTAGAACGAGTCTTTTATATCTAGAGAGGGAGCGGGTCCTTTTCCATGGGGTCCGCTGTGTTGCACCGCCATGTTTCTACAGTAGCCAAGAATGGACAAATCAAACGCTGGCTGTAGAGAAGGCCTTTTGTTTTCTTTAACGGAGGTTGAGACAAAGAGTGGTAGGAAGGAATCCGTTGATTACTTTAAAACATAATTCATAATGAAAGTTGCAGCCTTAGAGATGTGTACCTTGAATTTAAACCTCACGAACAAATAGATGTGAATGTGTATCTGAATCATGAAGTAAATACTCGATGCATTTTTGCCTTCTTGTGCTTCTTTTTTTCATCCTCCATTAACGTCGAGCTTCAAGTGTGCTCGACTGCTCCTTTTCAAAGGAGACCACGTAGGAGCGGCTCTTGAGATAACACCGGCAAATGAATTGTGATAATCACCGTTGGCGTTATTCTGTTACCACTTTGAACTGATGTGTTTGACTGTGTGCTTATTTCCTCCTGTTTACCGTAGAGCCTGTGACATGAACCAGATCCTGAGGGCTCCCGAACAGCTTTTGTCACATACATGTTCAAACTAAGCTCATGCATGACCAAGTCAGGTTCATTCATCTCTGCTATAATGTTCGATTTTCTCCTCTTTTCTATTCTCGGTGCCCTTCGTTTGCCGTTCGTTGTAGCTTCTGCTGCATTCACTTCTTTGATTCTGTGATTAGCATTCTGCTGTATCACCATGCTGTCTATCACTTAACATACAGCGCATCACCGCCTTGCAGTGAAACCCAGCGGTTGTTGTCAGTCTTGTTCAAAGATAAAACGAGACACAGAGATACAACAGCGCGCGCACATATGCGTATATAGCATGCACTTGCGCGCAAACACACTGGGATACACGCGTGCATATAAATTGGCACACGTACAGCCGAGATGAGAGCTCTGACAGCTGCAGTTCGCCGAAAGCTATGGAGTTTAGAATATCATTAGTTTTAAAAAGGGCAGCCAGGCAAGGTGAACTTATTACTCAAAAGTGGAGGAAACTGAAGAAAGTTTCCCCCAATCCTCGTCTCTATCTACACCTTATACCCACATCAACCTTGGATAAGAATCCTGTTTGTTGTGGTTTTTAATATAATGTGTCACAGACTTAATCTACAAAACTCTCCAAAAAAAACAGTCACTAACTCTGTCTCCTGGAGGTCACAGAGGTTCCCTCGTCCTCCATCTTATCTGTACAGGCTGCAGTGTTAGGACTGGGAGACGTAAACAGATTAGGCAGAAACATAAGAAAGGGAAGCTCCTAAATGATTAGTATTCTGCCTGGTGTCCTGCTGGTGGCGGGAGCTCCTATAGTCGATTGGCTTCCATTAACCTGCCAGTCTGCTCTTCATTACTTCATTAGAGCCCTCGTAGAGGCTCGAGGAAGTGCCGTCACAGTCCAGGGACTGACTTCTGACTTGCCGCCGCCACGCCCTCGTGTCTTGTCCGTAAAAGCTGCATTTCCACCAAGCAGTCCGCTTCAAATCGGCTCAGTTTGTTAGACATTACAAAGGATATTTTTGCGTTTTCATTATCAAACATTGTGGATGGTACCAAAAGAACTGCTCCATGCCGTGTTGTTTTTTTGTTGCCCTTCTGCTGAGGTACCTGATCAGATACTAAAGGGTGGGATTAAAACACAGCGGGCCACTGTTGTTAATCTGAACATCCAGAGTCGTCTGATCGTCTGTGCTCTGATGCAGGATTTCCCAAACTCCTGCTTTTTTCAGCAGTCTTTCGTCTTGCCGCCTGCAGCCTTTTCTCAAACAAACCTTGTTTCCTTCTTGTAATAAATAACCACATACCGAGAAGACAGCACAGTGCAGCACAATGCCTCTCTGTCACTGCCTCCTGTACTTTCAGGCCTTTTTAACTTTCAAGTCGGTGTCCGTGAGTCAATGATAGCGGATGCTGGGTAAGAGGACCACAGCGTTGGTTTGTATGGCTGATTCTCCACCACGGTGCCATCTGATTTCTTCATTAAACATCTACTTCCTGCCAGCAGGATACAGTATTTATGACACATTGTCACTGCAGCACCACAACTTTCTATCTGACGAGCTGCACGTAAGCAATTTGTTCACTCACACATGCATATTTAGTCATAGACAAACTTATCTTTTAAGAGTGCTGAGGGATACATTGGCAAAGAGTGTTTGAACATTTGTCCATAAATGTTCGAACACACACGCACAAAACTAAAAGTGCTTTGCCATTCTCATTATCTTCTCCTTTTGGGATTGTTGAAGAATTTATTAGAGGAATATATTGGGCGTAAATGTTCTTTTCACAGTTTTTTCGCATATTTATCAGTAAGAAGAGACTCTGCGAATGAGCCACTAATGATTTAAATGTTGTATAAATAGCGGCGCGCAGTTATTTCCACGTCACACCTGACTTGATAAGGAAAATGTTTGCACAGCTCTGCGTAGGGTGCAGAGACGCATTCGGTACTTTAAGCGCTTTAAGAACTTCTCTGCAAAGAAGTTCAGTCAAAAATTATTCTCTTCAGACTTCAAAAGACAATGCTTGAGGGACTTGAAGAAGGGATGTTTTGAAAGTGAATTCTTTGTTGAAGTTTGACTCCTGAAGTTCAGGCAGATGTTTCCATAGGTGATTCTCAAATACTAGTGCTGTTAATCTTTGCTCTGTTTATTGAGGGTACTAAAGCGAGCTCGGGTGGATTTGACCATCTACGTTGCTTGAATGTTTCTGTTACATACAAAACACAAAGCGTTCCTGTCGTCTTATTGTGCGCTTGCGTATCAATAAGGTCATTACAAGCACAATATGCAGTTTTGCCCTTGTTATTCAAAAGCATGAGGTATTTTTAACCTTGTTATTTTTTGCAGAGTGCGTTATTTCTAGCTGATGGTTTAGTTTGGTTTGCAGTGCCGAACTTGTCGTGTCCTTGATTTGCGAGTACGACTGATGTGCGGTTTCTGTGTTCCGCGTGATCATTCATATTTAAGGTGATCACTTACGTAAATGAGGCGAGGCAAAAGGGGGAGTCTCACCTCGCTCCCCCGGTGCATTGCCTGCTCATAATGGCTTCAGATAAACAGTTAAGGGGAGATGTGCTGCCAGTTGACTCATGCAGTGACTCATGCAGTGTTTATTACTGAGAGGAAGAACAGAAATAAACTGCCAAAAGAAGCAACACATTCAAAAAAATGAATTTGCTGTGTATTTTTGAACTAGAGGTGATTTAAGGCGGTTTCTTGTATTATAATTACAGTGTTGTTGTTTAATATTGTCTGGGTATTATGACATTTAGCTTC